>NC_061863.1:22235209-22535209 GCF_907164915.1 Impatiens glandulifera
GAGAGTGTACCTAAAAAAAAGCGTTTTTTTATAATTGGCACGTATTTTGTTAAACCCCCCAATAAGAATCATATTCTGACTTTTATTTGACGAATATCCAACAATAGCTTCCATTGAATGAATAACCGAACCAGATGCTAAAAACAATAATGCTTTCGAATAAGCATGAGTAATTAAATGAAATAAAGCAATTCGATAGGATCCCATACCTAAAGTAAACATCATATAACCCAATTGAGACATTGTAGAATAGGCTAAACCCCTCTTAATGTCTTTTTGAGCCAGAGCTAAAGTGACTCCTAAAAATAATGTTATTATACCAATTAACGAGATTAAATTCATTATATAAGGTATGGTTATGAAAAGAGGAAGAATACGAGTTACAAGAAAAATGCCCGCTGCTAGCAGCATGGATAAGCGCTGAAATAGGAGTAGATCCCTCCATAGCATCGGGTAACCACACATGAAGAGGGAATTGTGCAGATTTAGCAACTGCGCTGGCAAATAATAGAATAACACACAAAATAACCAATAAAACATCAACCTCATTATTCAAAATATTGAATATTTCGAATAAATCCTGAAATTCAAAACTACCTGTTATCCAATAAAAACCTTAATTTTTTTTTAGATTTTCACACAAATAAATTTTATATTTTTTTTAATAAAATAAAAAATTATATATATTTTTTATTTATTTAAAAATTAAATATTTTAAAAACAAATAACATTTCTCTCACCTATAATTTATATATATTAATTTTTTTTCTCTCATCTTTATATATATATATATATTAAATTAGTAATTATATAAGAGAAAATTTGAGAATTATTATTATTATCATATTTATTTTTATATATTAATTTTTTCTTTCTAATTAATATTTTTTATTTTCTTTTTATAACTTTGATAATTAATTTATATTTTATTTTCTCTTTATATTATTGGATAGATTTCTCGGGGCTCCAATTATTCTTAATGTTTAATTCAATCCATATGAGATTGATGCACAGGAGGATGTGACGTTCATCGCGTCGCCTTCTACTAACCTTCCACGCTGTAACTACATATATCCTTAAGGTACACATTGATTTTTCTGAGTTTCGATTGATCTTGTATTCTGTTACACTTTTTGGTAGACGACATACCAGAAAATTGTTTTGTTGCAGGACATCGTAGATGGTGAGTGCATCGTCTTCTTCCCCTGATGAGACGACGATGGCGATGAAGATGACGAGGAAGAGGAGAGATGAGAAGAATCGGAGGAGTGACGTGATAGTTGTAGGATACCAAGTGTTCGACGAAATGACAAAGAGAGATTCTTACTTTCTCATCTCCTTTAATAAATAAAACTTTTATATAATTTTCAGAGGAGAGTGCACCTTCCACCATTTTCTCAACTTTTGATTTCTAGGGTTAATTATGCGAATATATAAAAATTCATCACTTTACTTCCAATTCTAGGCATTGTTTAATTCGATTATGACATAACAATTGTTGTCATAGATTTGCCTGGTTTACTCGAGGGAGCTCAGCAAGGTTTTGGTTTAATCCATGAATTTCTTAGTCACATAGAAAGATGTTTTGTTTTGGTAAAATGAAACTATATATTCATTAATGTCATCATATTGTGCCGCTGCTTATTTATAACCATTATGAAAACCAGGTACAAGTTATTGATGGTTCATCTGAACAGCCAGAATACGAATATGATTCAGTTCGGCTTAAAATATAATTGTTTATTCTAGAGCTTTCTGAAAAACCATGTTGGGTAGATTATAAATAAATTGATCTTCCTGAAGCATATGAGAAATGGGCATCATTCAAGGAAAATATTAAAGAACGTGACATTATATGTTTTTTGTATTAGTGCTGCCATTGGAAAGGGTACCCACAAAGTGATACATGTAGCTTATGAACTCATACTGACTCAAAGAGAAGACAGTATAAATAAAGTTCTTACCCTTTATTTAAAAGAAATCTTAATATCTCTAAACTATTTAAAATCTTATATTAATGTTTAGATACAAAATTATTTCCAAATATTGCTCTCTTTTAGAGTGGGATGTCTCAATTTTCATTGTATCTCAACTATGGACATCTTTCTCTATCTATAAATTTATTAACAGTTTTTCAGAAGTATATTACACACGTGTTTATGAATGAACCTATAAACATATTTTTGTTTGTGATGATGATACAAAGCATAAACTCTTTATTTTTTATGTTAGATTCTCTTTTCATTACTAAACATGAATTGATAATTATATAACTGACAACTTTTCATTTCAGTTACATAGATTCAGAAAGATGTTTGGTAGTTTATAACAAAATGGATCATCCAGAAGCACATGAAAAATGGGTATCATTCAAAAAAAATTTGAAGGACGTGGTATTAAATGTTTTTGTATGAGTGTTGTCACGAGAAATTGTACACTAGAAGTGATATATGCAGCTTATAAACTCATATTGGTTCAAAGAGAAACAATATAAATCAAGGTCTTACATTTTTTTAAAAGAAATCTTAATGTCTCTAGAATATTTGAAGTATCATATTAATGTTTAGATACAAATTTGTTTTCAAATATTATTCTCTTTCAGAGTGGGAGGTTTCTATTTTCATTGTATCTCAGCCAAATACATCTTTTTGTATCCATAAATTTATTAAAGTTTTTTCAGAAATATAATGCAAAAGTGTTTATGAATGAACCTATAAACATATTTTTGGTTGTGATGATGATACAAAACATAAACCCATTATTTTTTATGTTGGATTCTCTTTTTATTACTAAATTTGAATTGATAATTGTATAACTGACCACTTTTCATTACAGTTGCATAGATTCAGAAAGAAGATTTTGATACAAGAGAGAAAAATATTATGGTTAAATATAGTGACGAGAATAAAGTGACAGTTATAATGTAGTTAATTGTGAAGAGTGTGTTATGAAATGATTTTAGTTGTATCAGATTTCAGCACGTATTGGAAGTATGTGGAGTATACAAGTCTTTTTCTAAATTTTGGTGTAAAGGAGGTGACACCGTTTTTGTTGGAGAGGTTAAATTTAGGTTTTTATTCTTACAACGATTTTGTATCTTCTTAATGATTGAGTTATGAAAACACATTTTGCAGATGGAGATGACATGGAATGACTCTAATGGACCAGATGGCCTAAATGGAATTAAAATCTTAACTTTCATCTTCACAACATGTAAACATAACTAATCATTTTTCATTACAATTACATAGATTTAAAAAGAAGATTTCAGCACATCTTAGAAGCAAGTTGGTATAGAAGTCTTTGTCTAAACTTGGTGTAATGGAGGGTGACATCGTTTTTGTTGAAGAGGTTAAATTTAGTTTATTCCAACGATTTAGTATTTCTTAATGATTGTTATGAACACATTTTACAGAACACCACTAAATTTACATTAAAAAATTTCATTCTTTAACATTAAAAAGAACAAAACTTATAAAATTAATAAAAAAAATTAAAATAGTGTAAGTTCATGTTTATATTTATATAAGAATATTTAGTTCATATAAGTTCGTTTATAAAAAATTAAAATACTGTAAGTTCATATATGTATATATATTTTCTTTTAATATAAATATATAAATATTTTTTTTATTATATATAAACATATTGAATTAAATATCATATAAAAACTTCATTTATATTTTTTTCCGTACAACGTAGGGTATTTTACTAGTATATAAATATTTTGTGAAAAGTTGAAGGTAAATTTGATAATAATCCCACAATTTAAAAAGAAAAATATATCTAACATTAATTATTATCCACGTGGCACTGCAAATTAAAAAGAACTGCTTGCGTGTACCCAAGTGGCACCACACGTAGGGATACCTCGGAAAATTATAGACTTTGACGAGGATATTTTGGTAAAAGACTAATCATTCTCAGATTTTGCCGCTTCACTTTTCCGAGTCTTCCAACTTCTACGCCGGGGGATGGACTACGAGACGAGGCTCGCCGCGGCGGCGAAGTTAGTCTACGCCGCCGATTCATCTAATGTAGAAGAGACACCAGTCGACCCCGCCGAGATTGGCGTCACGGCGATCCTAAAACCTCACCAGTTGGAGGGACTCTCATGGCTTATAAGGAGATACAAGATCGGTGTCAATGTTATCCTCGGTAAACAAAATTTCTATACTTTGTTTCTTTTGATGGTTTGGCGTGAGGAAGACGAACTAGACGAGAGATACTGCATCATTTCTTTTATTTGTCTCTTTATTCAATCTGAAAACGCTATGGTATGAAAAAGAGAAGTAAATCAGTCAAAAGTTGATTGTACCAGTTTACACTGATTATTCCGTTTCATTTCAATGCAGGAGATGAGGTATGGATTCATTACATGCAACTCTCGAAACTCATCCCAATCTAGAAGTGAAATCTATACTTTATACCCCTCATTCCAGTTTACATATGACTATACTGAGTATCAGCCTCTCAATTAGCTTTTAGCTTCAACATTTGTTTTTTAGAGTTCTGTACGCGAGATCTTATGTGAAAAAACATCACAATCTGTTAGAGGTGATACATGTATTACATCATTTCTCAAATCCAACTTTGTCAGGCTTCATTCTCATCTCTTTGAATTAGATGGATAGTAGTTTCTCTATTATCTGGTGTATTAGGGTCAATTATAATGTTCACTATCAACCATTTAATACGAGCAAAAGGAACCTCCAATAGATATGTTGAAACAAGGAAAGACTGACATGGAGGGAGGGAGAACTATGTTGATTTGCATTTTCACTTGCTTTCCTTGTCAACAAAGATATGAAATTGCGGTTCAACTATGAATTCCTAGTATATATAATAACGGTTAAATTTAAAAAGCTCTAAATTAGACAGTGCTCGACCCACTTTATGAGACAAAATGTACCGGGTTAAAAAATCTATTAACTCGCCAATCATATAAACGAATTATGAAATAATATGAAGAGTCACCAACTAAAAAGTTTAATAAATGAAGATGAAAAGTCATTTTTATATTTTTAATCTTCGTATTTATTAAATACAAATAATGGTATACATCCTCTATATATTTATTATTTATATAATTAATTTTCTTTTATTCAATATATCTTTAATCTATTATTCTACTATTTTAACTTTTTTTATTATCTTAATATAAATTTATAATTGAATTTAAAAATATTTTTAATTTAGTTTTTAATTCAAATTTCCAAATAATTTATTAAAAAGTGTCAACCGTCTTTTCATTCGCCCATATATTAACCCAATTCCAAGTCAACAACTCTTAGATGTCAAATTTTAAGACAAATATAACTTTTTTTAATTAGGCTAACTAAGTTAATAAAATATTTAAAACTAACTAGATTTAATAATTAAACACATTTTGCTAATAAATCATGAAATGAAAATGTATTTTATGAGAGATATTTGGTAGAATCTATTTATTTATAATAATAAATTATTTTTTCTAAAGTAGTTTTAAACTATTTAAGAAATCAATATATTTTAGAATTTAATAGATAAAAAAAATATCAGTTTTCAACCTAGATGTTGTGGTAATAACGGTTATCTAAAAATTAAAGATCACATATTCTATTCTAGTTAATAAAACCTGAGATGTAAGTATAAGTCTTTATAAGATAATGCTAGTTTCCTAAATTATGAAAATATAAAATAAAATATATCAAAATATTTTAGTTAATGATTTTGATAATTTTAATATTTTAATAAAATAACACAAGAAACAAGCTTATTATTAATATGGATGTCTAAACTTTAATTTTTTCATTTTATAAATATCAATTTCTTTAAACACCTTTTATAAATTGTAAATATCTAAATTTTATAAATTTTAATGATTATTTAAGAAATATTTATTTATAAGGTAAGAATCTGCATAAAATTTACCTTTATAAAATATTGATATAATTTATTATTTTATCAATTTTAAATGATTATTTTAGTATTTTTTTATAACAAATATCTAAATAAATTTTATTTCTTTTAAAAGAGATTTATATAATATTTTCTTTTTATTTGCATAAATTTCTTCGTTTAACATTAATTACTCTAAATAACTATTTGTTTGCTGGTGAATATTTCATTTTATATATTATTTTTCAAATTTATAATCTTTTAAATGAATTTAAATACTCTCTAGTTCTTTGAATAAATTAACTTTAAGTTTTTATATCAAGCACCATGAACAAATTATTCTTCAATCTTGTGTTGGTGTTAGCTCTTCTCATTTCACGTAAGTTTCATTTTCTCTCTATTTATGATTAGTTTAAATTTAATGATATCATTAATAATAAAAACATGTATGACTATTTAATTTTTACAGAGAATGATAAAGTAGTGGCAAGAGTTTGTTTCAACAAGAGCGCTACTTTTAAAGGTTTATGTTTCAAGGATAGCAGTTGTAAAAATAATTGCCTACCCGAATCTGTTAGCAATTTTGATGGGTATTGTGATAATTTTGTATGCATATGTGAAAGACTATGTCAATAGTCTATTCATGTTCTTTAATAACACAAATGTACCAACTATGGGTGTGAAAATAAATATTTAATGCTTATTTAATTGTGATATCAATTTACTAATTTTATTTTATTAGCATATAAGTTTTAACAATAATTCATTAATCATATATATATAATAAAACATAATTTTTAAAATTTCTAGATTATCGGATCATCGCACCACACTCAACGTCCAACTTTATGAGAAAAAACAAATCGAGTTACATAATCCATTGACTCGCGAATTTAAACGGGTTATAAAATAATATTAAAAGTCACAACAAAAAATTAAATTAAAAAAGATGAAAATTCATTTTTAGATTATTCATATTTATTAAATTCATTTAAATATAAATTATTTTTATTAAAGGTGTAGATCAATTCTGCTCAGAACTTCAATATTATTAAATTTCCAGATAAATGGAACGAAATTATCGATCTTGTTAAGAAAAAGGCTAAGGAAGATAACTTTTATGCGAATGTTTTCAAATGCTTCTTTGAATCCCTAGTCTACAATACGAGAGAAAGAAATACAAGAATTCATAACACGAATAAGAGAACAGAAGGAAAAACTTATGATGATATTGTCTCTGATGACAACGCTCTCATACATAAATAGAGGGAAATTCCGATTGATTAATGAGGACAATTGGAAGTTCATTCAAAGATTGAATATCCAATATAAAATCATTACAAAGAAAAGAAGTTTCAAATCGTTCTTGTTTAATGATTTGTTTGTAATTCAATTGTTTGTTATTCTGTTTTTTTAATTTAGTTATTTCAAACTCATTTGGTATTTTAAAAAATGCTAAGGTCTGTCTAGTTTTGTTTCTTGAACTCATTTTCCTCTTTTAAAATTTTTAATAAAATTAAACTAATATGTTTTCCAAAAAAAAAAATATTTTTTTATTTTTTCTTCCCATTTATTATATGCACCGTTGTTTTAACAATTTGTTAATTCAACATAATTATATATTAGATTATATAAATAATTGTACCTTAGTTTTTAATTAAAATTTAAAAATAATTTATTAAAAAAATAATGTTATACGTTTTCTATATATTTATTATTTATATAATTAATTTTCTTTTATTTATTATATCTTTGAACTATTGTTCCATTATTTTATTTTTTTAGGTTAATTTATATAAATATATAATAGATTTTAAAATTATTTTTAATTTATTTTTTCATATTAATTTCCAAATAATTTAATAAAAAAAATATTTTTATACATTCTTTTTATATTTATAATTTATACAATTAATTAATTTCTTTAATTCATTATATATTTTATCCATTATTCATTAACCTTTAGATATATATATATATATATTTAAATGAATGTAATGGTACATGTGGGTGTGAATTGAAGTTTAAGGGAAGGGAGCATGATAGTTCGTATATAGAGTTAATAATTACTTTATGTGAGTCCCAGTATAAATGCGTGTGAATTTTTGGTTGATGGTGAAAGTCTATAATAAAATATAAATTAGAAAAATGTTTAAAGTGAAGTAATAATATATATAATAACGGTTAAATTTAAAAATCTCTAAATTAGTGGGTCTCGTACCAAAGTGCTCGACCCACTTTATGAGACAAAATGTACCGGGTTAAAGAATCTATTAACTCGCCAATCATATAAACGAGTTATGAAATAAAATGAAGAGTCACCAACTAAAAAATTTAATAAATGAAGATGAAAAGTCATTTTTATATTTTTAATCTTCATATTTATTAAATACAAATAATGGTATACATCCTCTATATATTTATTATTTATATAAAATTTTCTTTTATTCAATATATCTTTAATCTATTATTCTATTATTTTAACTTTTTTTATTATCTTAATATAAATTTATAATTGAATTTAAAAAAAAAATTAATTTAGTTTTTAATTCAAATTTCCAAATAATTTATTAAAAAGCGTCAACCGTCTTTTCTTTCGCCCATATATTAACCCAATTCCAAGTCAACAACTCTTAGATGTCAAATTTTAAGACAAATATAACTTTTTTTAATTAGGCTAACTAAGTTAATAAAAAATTTAAAATTAACTAGATTTAATAATTAAACACATTTTGCTAATAAATCATGAAATGAAAGTGTATTTTATGAGAGATATTTGGTAGAATCTATTTATTTATAATAATAAATTATTTTTTCTAAAGTAGTTTTAAACTATTTAAGAAATCAATATATTTTAGAATTTAATAGATAAAAAAAAAAATATCAGTTTTCAACCTAGATGTTGTGGTAATAACGGTTATCTAAAAATTAAAGATCACATATTCTATTCTAGTTAATAAAACCTGAGATGTAAGTATAAGTCTTTATAAGATAATGCTAGTTTCCTAAATTATGAAAATATAAAATAAAATATATCAAAATATTTTAGTTAATGATTTTGATAATTTTAATAAAATAACACAAGAAACAAGCTTATTATTAATATGGATGTCTAAACTTTAATTTTTCCATTTTATAAATATCAATTTCTTTAAACACCTTTTATAAATTTTAATGATTATTAAAGAAATATTTATTTATAAGGTATGAATCTGCATAAAATTTACCTTTATAAAATATTGATATAATTTATTATTTTATCAATTTTAAATGATTATTTTAGGATTTTTTTATAAAAAATATCTAAATAAATTTTATTTATTTTAAAAGAGATTTATATAATATTTTCTTTTTATTCACATAAATTTCTTCGTTTAACATTAATTACTCTAAATAACTATTTGTTAGCTGGTGAATATTTTATTTTATATATTATTTTTCAACTTTATAGTCTTTTAAAAGAATATAAATACTCTCTGGTTCATTGAATAAATTAACTTTAAGTTTTCATATCAAGCACCATGAACAAATTATTCTTCAATCTTGTGTTGGTGTTAGCTCTTCTCGTAAGTTTCATTTTTTCTCTATTTATGATTAGTTTAAATTTAATGATATCATTAATAATAAGAACATGTATGACTATTTAATTTTTACAGAGAATGATAAAGTAGTGGCAAGGGTTTGTTTCAACAAGAGTGCTACTTTTAAAGGTTTATGTTTCAAGGATAGCAGTTGTAAAAATAATGCCTACCCGAATCTGTTAGCAATTTTGATGGGTATTGTGATAATTTTGTATGCATATGTGAAAGACTATGTCAATAGTCTATTCATGTTCTTTAATAACACAAATGTACTATGGGTGTGAAAATAAATATTTAATGCTTATTTAATTCTGATATCAATTTACTAATTTTATTTTATTAGCATATAAGTTTTAACAATAATTCATTAATCATATATATATATATATATAATGATACTTAATTTTTAAAGTGTCCGAATTGCCGGGTCGAGAGCTGTGGTTAATTTGGATACTTGGGTCGGATTGTGGGTTGACCCGTTTTTAAATTTAAAACGGTTAAAAATAAAATTAAAAATGCTAGAGGTATGTTTCGAACTTGCAACCTAACAAAAAAGGTACAACTCTTTAACCAACTAGGCTACAAAGACTTTATATTTTAAATTCAACACCAAATTTGATAAACGCGGGACGTTTTAATATTAATATAAGTTCAACTTTTTAACTAACTAATCTATATAGGTGTTGAGTAAATGGATACTTGGGTCGGATTGTGGGTTGACCCACCCATAAACTTAAAACGGTTAAAAATTAAATAAAAAATGTTATCCGTAATTTTTTTCACGGTTTTTATATTAATACTCGTGTAAATGCACGGGCTAAATGCTAGTATATATAATGATGCTTAATTTTTAAAGTGCCCGGATTGTCGGGTCGAGAGCTGTGGTTAATTTAGATACTTGGGTCGGATTGTGGGTTGACCCGCCTTTAAATTTAAAACGGTTAAAAATAAAATTAAAAATGCTAGAGGTATGTTTTGAACTTGCAACCTAACAAAACAAGTACAACTCTTTAACCAACTAGGCTACAAAGACTTTATATTTTAAATTCAACACCAAATTTGTTAAACGCGGAACGTTTTAATATTAATATAAGTTCAACTTTTTAACTAACTAGTCTATATATATATATAATGATGTTGAGTAAATGGATACTTGGTTCGGATTTTGGGTTGACCCATCCATAAACTTAAAACGGTTAAAAATAAAATTAAAAATGTTATCCGTAATTTTTTTTTAGGTTTTTTATATTATTAATCGTGCAAAATGCACGGGGATAAATTCTATTATATATAATAAAACATAATTTTTAAAAGTTCTAGATTATCGAATCATCGCACCACACTCAACGTCCAACTTTATGAGAAAAAACGAATCGAGTTACATAATCCATTGACTCGTGAATTCAAACGGGTTATAAAATAATATTAAAAGTCAAAACAAAAAATTAAATTAAAAAAGATGAAAATTCATTTTTAGATTATTGATATTCATATTTATTAAATTCATTTAAATATAAATTATTTGTATTAAAGGTGTAGATCAATTCTGCTCAGAACTTCAATATCATTAAATTTCCAGATAAATGGAACGAAATTATAGATCTTATTAACAAAAAGGCTAAGGAAGATAACTTTTATGCGAATGTTTTCAAATGCTTCTTTGAAGCCCTAGTCTACAATACGAGAGAAAGAAATACAAGAATTCATAACACGAATAAGAGAACAGAAGGAAAAGCTTATGATGATATTGTCTCTAATGACAACGCTCTCATACATAAATGGAGAGAAATTCCGATTAATGAGGACAGTTGAAAGCTCATTCAAAGATTGAATATCCAATATAAAATCATTACAAAGAAAAGAAGTTTCAAATCGTTCTTGTTTAATGACTTGTTTGTAATTCAATTGTTTGTTATTCTTTTTTTTTATTTAGTTATTTCAAACTCATTTGGTATTTTAAAAAATGCTAGGGTCCGTCTAGTTTTGTTTCTTGAACTCATTTTCCTCTTTTAGAATTTTTAATGAAATTAAACTAATATATTTTCCAAAAAAAAATATTTTTTTATTTTTTTTCCATTTATTATATGCACAGTTGTTTTTTATATATATATATATATATGTTAGACTATATAAATAATTGTAACTTAGTTTTTAATTAAAACTTAAAAATAATTTATTAAAAAAATAATGTTATACGTTTTCTATATATTTATTATTAATATAATTAATTTTCTTTTATTCATTATATCTTTGAACTATTGTTCCATTATTTTATTTTTTTAGGTTAATTTATATAATTATATAATAGATTTTAAAATTATTTTTAATTTATTTTTTCATATTAATTTCCAAATAATTTAATAAAAAAAATATTTTTATACATTCTTTTTATATTTATTATTTATACAATTAATTAATTTCTTTAATTCATTATATATTTTATCCATCATTCATTAACCTTTATATATATATATATATTAATAAAAAGTTTGAATTAAATTCACCAAACACAAGTGATTAAAGTGTTCATATTTCATATTTGAGATGAGAGTTTGAGTCTCAATTAATGTAAACTTAAGAATATCTTAAGAATATTTAAATGAAAGTGATGGTACATGTAGGTGTGAATTGAAGTTTAAGGGAAAGGAGCATGATAGTTCGTATATAGAGTTAATAATTACTTTATGTGAGTCACAATATAAATGCGTGTCAATTTTTGGTTGATGGTGAAAGTCTATAATAAAATATCAATTAGAAAAATGTTTAAAGTGAAGTAACAATATATATAATAACGGTTAAATTTTAAAAGTTCTAAATTAGTGGGTCTCGTACCACAGTGCTTGACCCACTTTATGAGACAAAATGTACCGGGTTAAAAAATCTATTAACTCGCCAATCATATAAACGAATTATGAAATAATATGAAGAGTCACCAACTAAAAAATTTAATAAATGAAGATGAAAAGTCATTTTTATATTTTTAATCTTCGTATTTATTAAATTTTATTAAATACAAATAATGGTATACATCCTCTATATATTTATTATTTATATAATTAATTTTCTTTTATTCAATATATCTTTAATCTATTATTCTATTATTTTAACTTTTTTATTATCTTAATATAAATTTATAATTGAATTTAAAAATATTTTTAATTTAGTTGTTAATTCAAATTTCCAAATAATTTATTAAAAAGCGTCAACCGTCTTTTCTTTTCGCCCATATATTAACCCAATTCCAAGTCAACAACTCTTAGATGTCAAATTTTAAGACAAATATAATTTTTTTTAATTAGGCTAACTAAGTTATTAAAAAATTTAAAATTAACTAGATTTAATAATTAAACACATTTTGCTAATAAATCATGAAATGAAAATGTATTTTATGAGAGATATTTGGTAGAATCTATTTATTTATAATAATAAATTATTTTTTCTAAAATAGTTTTAAACTATTTAAGAAACCAATATATTTTAGAATTTAATAGATAAAAAAAATATCAGTTTTCAACCTAGATGTTGTGGTAATAACGGTTATCTAAAAATTAAAGATCACATATTCTATTCTAGTTAATAAAACCTGAGATGTAAGTATAAGTCTTTATAAGATAATGCTAGTTTCCTAAATTATGAAAATATAAAATAAAATATATCAAAATATTTTAGTTAATGATTTTGATAATTTTAATAAAATAACACAAGAAACAAGCTTATTATTAATATGGATGTCTAAACTTTAATTTTTCCATTTTATAAATATCAATTTCTTTAAACACCTTTTATAAATTGTAAATATCTAAATTTTATAAATTTTAATGATTATTTAAGAAATATTTATTTATAAGGTAAGAATCTGCATAAAATTTACCTTTATAAAATATTGATATAATTTATTATTTTATCAATTTTAAATGATTATTTTAGGATTTTTTTATAACAAATATCTAAATAAATTTTATTTCTTTTAAAAGAGATTTATATAATATTTTCTTTTTATTTACATAAATTTCTTCGTTTAACATTAATTACTCTAAATAACTATTTGTTTGCTAGTGAATATTTCATTTTATATATTATTTTTCAACTTTATAGTCTTTTAAATGAATATAAATACTCTCTGGTTTATTGAATAAATTAACTTTAAGTTTTCATATCAAGCACCATGAACAAATTATTCTTCAATCTATATATTTATTATTTATATAATTAATTTTCTTTTATTCATTATATCTTTGAACTATTGTTCCATTATTTTATTTTTTTAGGTTAATTTATATAATTATATAATAGATTTTAAAATTATTTTAAATTTATTTTTTCATATTAATTTCCAAATAATTTAATAAAAAAAAAATTTATACATTCTTTTTATATTTAATATTTATACAATTAATTAATTTCTTTAATTCATTATATATTTTATCCATCATTAATTAACCTTTAGATATATATATATATATATATATATATATATATATATTCATAAAAAGTTTGAATTAAATTCACCAAACACAATTGATTAAAGTGTTCATATTTCATATTTGAGATGAGTATTTGAGTCTCAATTAATGTAAACTTAAGAATATTTAAATGAAAGTGATGGTACATGTGGGTGTGAATTGAAGTTTAAGGGAAAGGAGCATGATAGTTCGTATATAGAGTTAATAATTACTTTATGTGAGTCCCAATATAAATGCGTGTCAATTTTTGGTTGATGGTGAAAGTCTATAATAAAATATCAATTAGAAAAATGTTTAAAGTGAAGTAACAATATATATAATAACGGTTAAATTTAAAAAGCTCTAAATTAGTGGGTCTCGTACCACAGTGCTCGACCCACTTTATGAGACAAAATGTACCGGGTTAAAGAATCTATTAACTCGCCAATCATATAAACGAGTTATGAAATAAAATGAAGAGTCACCAACTAAAAAATTTAATAAATGAAGATGAAAAGTCATTTTTATATTTTTAATCTTCATATTTATTAAATACAAATAATGGTATACATCCTCTATATATTTATTATTTATATAAAATTTTCTTTTATTCAATATATCTTTAATCTATTATTCTATTATTTTAACTTTTTTTATTATCTTAATATAAATTTATAATTGTATTTAAAAAAAATTTTAATTTAGTTTTTAATTCAAATTTCCAAATAATTTATTAAAAAGCGTCAACCGTCTTTTCTTTCGCCCATATATTAACCCAATTCCAAGTCAACAACTCTTAGATGTCAAATTTTAAGACAAATATAACTTTTTTTAATTAGGCTAACTAAGTTAATAAAAAATTTAAAATTAACTAGATTTAATAATTAAACACATTTTGCTAATAAATCATGAAATGAAAGTGTATTTTATGAGAGATATTTGGTAGAATCTATTTATTTATAATAATAAATTATTTTTTCTAAAGTAGTTTTAAACTATTTAAGAAATCAATATATTTTAGAATTTAATAGATAAAAAAAAAAATATCAGTTTTCAACCTAGATGTTGTGGTAATAACGGTTATCTAAAAATTAAAGATCACATATTCTATTCTAGTTAATAAAACCTGAGATGTAAGTATAAGTCTTTATAAGATAATGCTAGTTTCCTAAATTATGAAAATATAAAATAAAATATATCAAAATATTTTAGTTAATGATTTTGATAATTTTAATAAAATAACACAAGAAACAAGCTTATTATTAATATGGATGTCTAAACTTTAATTTTTCCATTTTATAAATATCAATTTCTTTAAACACCTTTTATAAATTTTAATGATTATTAAAGAAATATTTATTTATAAGGTATGAATACGAGCCTATCAAGCCCTGTAGTTGCAAGAATTCGGTCAATTGCTTGACTTGCTCAACAAATTGAAGGGTTTTAGTGTCACTAACCTTTTGTCCTGAGCTGACACAAAATTCCTCCAATGTACGACTGATTACCGCCCTTATGTGAGAGAAGGGGGCTTGAGCGATATCTGCTTTGGCGAAAAGGAAGAGGTCATCAGCGAAAAAACACGATCAATCTGCATAAAATTTACCTTTATAAAATATTGATATAATTTATTATTTTATCAATTTTAAATGATTATTTTAGGATTTTTTTATAAAAAATATCTAAATAAATTTTATTTATTTTAAAAGAGATTTATATAATATTTTCTTTTTATTCACATAAATTTCTTCGTTTAACATTAATTACTCTAAATAACTATTTGTTTGCTGGTGAATATTTTATTTTATATATTATTTTTCAACTTTATAGTCTTTTAAAAGAATATAAATACTCTCTGGTTCATTGAATAAATTAACTTTAAGTTTTCATATCAAGCACCATGAACAAATTATTCTTCAATCTTGTGTTGGTGTTAGCTCTTCTCGTAAGTTTCATTTTCTCTCTATTTATGATTAGTTTAAATTTAATGATATCATTAATAATAAGAACATGTATGACTATTTAATTTTTACAGAGAATGATAAAGTAGTGGCAAGGGTTTGTTTCAACAAGAGTGCTACTTTTAAAGGTTTATGTTTCAAGGATAGCAGTTGTAAAAATAATGCCTACCCGAATCTGTTAGCAATTTTGATGGGTATTGTGATAATTTTGTATGCATATGTGAAAGACTATGTCAATAGTCTATTCATGTTCTTTAATAACACAAATGTACTATGGGTGTGAAAATAAATATTTAATGCTTATTTAATTCTGATATCAATTTACTAATTTTATTTTATTAGCATATAAGTTTTAACAATAATTCATTAATCATATATATATATATATATATAATGATACTTAATTTTTAAAGTGTCCGAATTGCCGGGTCGAGAGCTGTGGTTAATTTGGATACTTGGGTCGGATTGTGGGTTGACCCGTTTTTAAATTTAAAACGGTTAAAAATAAAATTAAAAATGCTAGAGGTATGTTTCGAACTTGCAACCTAACAAAAAAGGTACAACTCTTTAACCAACTAGGCTACAAAGACTTTATATTTTAAATTCAACACCAAATTTGATAAACGCGGGACGTTTTAATATTAATATAAGTTCAACTTTTTAACTAACTAATCTATATAGGTGTTGAGTAAATGGATACTTGGGTCGGATTGTGGGTTGACCCACCCATAAACTTAAAACGGTTAAAAATTAAATAAAAAATGTTATCCGTAATTTTTTTCACGGTTTTTATATTAATACTCGTGTAAATGCACGGGCTAAATGCTAGTATATATAATGATGCTTAATTTTTAAAGTGCCCGGATTGTCGGGTCGAGAGCTGTGGTTAATTTAGATACTTGGGTCGGATTGTGGGTTGACCCGCCTTTAAATTTAAAACGGTTAAAAATAAAATTAAAAATGCTAGAGGTATGTTTTGAACTTGCAACCTAACAAAACAAGTACAACTCTTTAACCAACTAGGCTACAAAGACTTTATATTTTAAATTCAACACCAAATTTGTTAAACGCGGAACGTTTTAATATTAATATAAGTTCAACTTTTTAACTAACTAGTCTATATATATATATAATGATGTTGAGTAAATGGATACTTGGTTCGGATTTTGGGTTGACCCATCCATAAACTTAAAACGGTTAAAAATAAAATTAAAAATGTTATCCGTAATTTTTTTTTAGGTTTTTTATATTATTAATCGTGCAAAATGCACGGGGATAAATTCTATTATATATAATAAAACATAATTTTTAAAAGTTCTAGATTATCGAATCATCGCACCACACTCAACGTCCAACTTTATGAGAAAAAACGAATCGAGTTACATAATCCATTGACTCGTGAATTCAAACGGGTTATAAAATAATATTAAAAGTCAAAACAAAAAATTAAATTAAAAAAGATGAAAATTCATTTTTAGATTATTGATATTCATATTTATTAAATTCATTTAAATATAAATTATTTGTATTAAAGGTGTAGATCAATTCTGCTCAGAACTTCAATATCATTAAATTTCCAGATAAATGGAACGAAATTATAGATCTTATTAACAAAAAGGCTAAGGAAGATAACTTTTATGCGAATGTTTTCAAATGCTTCTTTGAAGCCCTAGTCTACAATACGAGAGAAAGAAATACAAGAATTCATAACACGAATAAGAGAACAGAAGGAAAAGCTTATGATGATATTGTCTCTAATGACAACGCTCTCATACATAAATGGAGAGAAATTCCGATTAATGAGGACAGTTGAAAGCTCATTCAAAGATTGAATATCCAATATAAAATCATTACAAAGAAAAGAAGTTTCAAATCGTTCTTGTTTAATGACTTGTTTGTAATTCAATTGTTTGTTATTCTTTTTTTTATTTAGTTATTTCAAACTCATTTGGTATTTTAAAAAATGCTAGGGTCCGTCTAGTTTTGTTTCTTGAACTCATTTTCCTCTTTTAGAATTTTTAATGAAATTAAACTAATATATTTTCCAAAAAAAAATATTTTTTTATTTTTTTTCCATTTATTATATGCACAGTTGTTTTATATATATATATATGTTAGACTATATAAATAATTGTAACTTAGTTTTTAATTAAAACTTAAAAATAATTTATTAAAAAAATAATGTTATACGTTTTCTATATATTTATTATTAATATAATTAATTTTCTTTTATTCATTATATCTTTGAACTATTGTTCCATTATTTTATTTTTTTAGGTTAATTTATATAATTATATAATAGATTTTAAAATTATTTTTAATTTATTTTTTCATATTAATTTCCAAATAATTTAATAAAAAAAATATTTTTATACATTCTTTTTATATTTATTATTTATACAATTAATTAATTTCTTTAATTCATTATATATTTTATCCATCATTCATTAACCTTTATATATATATATATATTAATAAAAAGTTTGAATTAAATTCACCAAACACAAGTGATTAAAGTGTTCATATTTCATATTTGAGATGAGAGTTTGAGTCTCAATTAATGTAAACTTAAGAATATCTTAAGAATATTTAAATGAAAGTGATGGTACATGTAGGTGTGAATTGAAGTTTAAGGGAAAGGAGCATGATAGTTCGTATATAGAGTTAATAATTACTTTATGTGAGTCACAATATAAATGCGTGTCAATTTTTGGTTGATGGTGAAAGTCTATAATAAAATATCAATTAGAAAAATGTTTAAAGTGAAGTAACAATATATATAATAACGGTTAAATTTTAAAAGTTCTAAATTAGTGGGTCTCGTACCACAGTGCTTGACCCACTTTATGAGACAAAATGTACCGGGTTAAAAAATCTATTAACTCGCCAATCATATAAACGAATTATGAAATAATATGAAGAGTCACCAACTAAAAAATTTAATAAATGAAGATGAAAAGTCATTTTTATATTTTTAATCTTCGTATTTATTAAATTTTATTAAATACAAATAATGGTATACATCCTCTATATATTTATTATTTATATAATTAATTTTCTTTTATTCAATATATCTTTAATCTATTATTCTATTATTTTAACTTTTTTATTATCTTAATATAAATTTATAATTGAATTTAAAAATATTTTTAATTTAGTTGTTAATTCAAATTTCCAAATAATTTATTAAAAAGCGTCAACCGTCTTTTCTTTTCGCCCATATATTAACCCAATTCCAAGTCAACAACTCTTAGATGTCAAATTTTAAGACAAATATAATTTTTTTTAATTAGGCTAACTAAGTTATTAAAAAATTTAAAATTAACTAGATTTAATAATTAAACACATTTTGCTAATAAATCATGAAATGAAAATGTATTTTATGAGAGATATTTGGTAGAATCTATTTATTTATAATAATAAATTATTTTTTCTAAAATAGTTTTAAACTATTTAAGAAACCAATATATTTTAGAATTTAATAGATAAAAAAAATATCAGTTTTCAACCTAGATGTTGTGGTAATAACGGTTATCTAAAAATTAAAGATCACATATTCTATTCTAGTTAATAAAACCTGAGATGTAAGTATAAGTCTTTATAAGATAATGCTAGTTTCCTAAATTATGAAAATATAAAATAAAATATATCAAAATATTTTAGTTAATGATTTTGATAATTTTAATAAAATAACACAAGAAACAAGCTTATTATTAATATGGATGTCTAAACTTTAATTTTTCCATTTTATAAATATCAATTTCTTTAAACACCTTTTATAAATTGTAAATATCTAAATTTTATAAATTTTAATGATTATTTAAGAAATATTTATTTATAAGGTAAGAATCTGCATAAAATTTACCTTTATAAAATATTGATATAATTTATTATTTTATCAATTTTAAATGATTATTTTAGGATTTTTTTATAACAAATATCTAAATAAATTTTATTTCTTTTAAAAGAGATTTATATAATATTTTCTTTTTATTTACATAAATTTCTTCGTTTAACATTAATTACTCTAAATAACTATTTGTTTGCTAGTGAATATTTCATTTTATATATTATTTTTCAACTTTATAGTCTTTTAAATGAATATAAATACTCTCTGGTTTATTGAATAAATTAACTTTAAGTTTTCATATCAAGCACCATGAACAAATTATTCTTCAATCTATATATTTATTATTTATATAATTAATTTTCTTTTATTCATTATATCTTTGAACTATTGTTCCATTATTTTATTTTTTTAGGTTAATTTATATAATTATATAATAGATTTTAAAATTATTTTAAATTTATTTTTTCATATTAATTTCCAAATAATTTAATAAAAAAAAAATTTATACATTCTTTTTATATTTAATATTTATACAATTAATTAATTTCTTTAATTCATTATATATTTATCCATCATTAATTAACCTTTAGATATATATATATATATATATATATATATATATATATATATATTCATAAAAAGTTTGAATTAAATTCACCAAACACAATTGATTAAAGTGTTCATATTTCATATTTGAGATGAGTATTTGAGTCTCAATTAATGTAAACTTAAGAATATTTAAATGAAAGTGATGGTACATGTGGGTGTGAATTGAAGTTTAAGGGAAAGGAGCATGATAGTTCGTATATAGAGTTAATAATTACTTTATGTGAGTCCCAATATAAATGCGTGTCAATTTTTGGTTGATGGTGAAAGTCTATAATAAAATATCAATTAGAAAAATGTTTAAAGTGAAGTAACAATATATATAATAACGGTTAAATTTAAAAAGCTCTAAATTAGTGGGTCTCGTACCACAGTGCTCGACCCACTTTATGAGACAAAATGTACCGGGTTAAAGAATCTATTAACTCGCCAATCATATAAACGAGTTATGAAATAAAATGAAGAGTCACCAACTAAAAAATTTAATAAATGAAGATGAAAAGTCATTTTTATATTTTTAATCTTCATATTTATTAAATACAAATAATGGTATACATCCTCTATATATTTATTATTTATATAAAATTTTCTTTTATTCAATATATCTTTAATCTATTATTCTATTATTTTAACTTTTTTTATTATCTTAATATAAATTTATAATTGTATTTAAAAAAAATTTTAATTTAGTTTTTAATTCAAATTTCCAAATAATTTATTAAAAAGCGTCAACCGTCTTTTCTTTCGCCCATATATTAACCCAATTCCAAGTCAACAACTCTTAGATGTCAAATTTTAAGACAAATATAACTTTTTTTAATTAGGCTAACTAAGTTAATAAAAAATTTAAAATTAACTAGATTTAATAATTAAACACATTTTGCTAATAAATCATGAAATGAAAGTGTATTTTATGAGAGATATTTGGTAGAATCTATTTATTTATAATAATAAATTATTTTTTCTAAAGTAGTTTTAAACTATTTAAGAAATCAATATATTTTAGAATTTAATAGATAAAAAAAAAATATCAGTTTTCAACCTAGATGTTGTGGTAATAACGGTTATCTAAAAATTAAAGATCACATATTCTATTCTAGTTAATAAAACCTGAGATGTAAGTATAAGTCTTTATAAGATAATGCTAGTTTCCTAAATTATGAAAATATAAAATAAAATATATCAAAATATTTTAGTTAATGATTTTGATAATTTTAATAAAATAACACAAGAAACAAGCTTATTATTAATATGGATGTCTAAACTTTAATTTTTCCATTTTATAAATATCAATTTCTTTAAACACCTTTTATAAATTTTAATGATTATTAAAGAAATATTTATTTATAAGGTATGAATACGAGCCTATCAAGCCCTGTAGTTGCAAGAATTCGGTCAATTGCTTGACTTGCTCAACAAATTGAAGGGTTTTAGTGTCACTAACCTTTTGTCCTGAGCTGACACAAAATTCCTCCAATGTACGACTGATTACCGCCCTTATGTGAGAGAAGGGGGCTTGAGCGATATCTGCTTTGGCGAAAAGGAAGAGGTCATCAGCGAAAAAACACGATCAATCTGCATAAAATTTACCTTTATAAAATATTGATATAATTTATTATTTTATCAATTTTAAATGATTATTTTAGGATTTTTTTATAAAAAATATCTAAATAAATTTTATTTATTTTAAAAGAGATTTATATAATATTTTCTTTTTATTCACATAAATTTCTTCGTTTAACATTAATTACTCTAAATAACTATTTGTTTGCTGGTGAATATTTTATTTTATATATTATTTTTCAACTTTATAGTCTTTTAAAAGAATATAAATACTCTCTGGTTCATTGAATAAATTAACTTTAAGTTTTCATATCAAGCACCATGAACAAATTATTCTTCAATCTTGTGTTGGTGTTAGCTCTTCTCGTAAGTTTCATTTTCTCTCTATTTATGATTAGTTTAAATTTAATGATATCATTAATAATAAGAACATGTATGACTATTTAATTTTTACAGAGAATGATAAAGTAGTGGCAAGGGTTTGTTTCAACAAGAGTGCTACTTTTAAAGGTTTATGTTTCAAGGATAGCAGTTGTAAAAATAATGCCTACCCGAATCTGTTAGCAATTTTGATGGGTATTGTGATAATTTTGTATGCATATGTGAAAGACTATGTCAATAGTCTATTCATGTTCTTTAATAACACAAATGTACTATGGGTGTGAAAATAAATATTTAATGCTTATTTAATTCTGATATCAATTTACTAATTTTATTTTATTAGCATATAAGTTTTAACAATAATTCATTAATCATATATATATATATATATATAATGATACTTAATTTTTAAAGTGTCCGAATTGCCGGGTCGAGAGCTGTGGTTAATTTGGATACTTGGGTCGGATTGTGGGTTGACCCGTTTTTAAATTTAAAACGGTTAAAAATAAAATTAAAAATGCTAGAGGTATGTTTCGAACTTGCAACCTAAAAAAAAAGGTACAACTCTTTAACCAACTAGGCTACAAAGACTTTATATTTTAAATTCAACACCAAATTTGATAAACGCGGGACGTTTTAATATTAATATAAGTTCAACTTTTTAACTAACTAATCTATATAGGTGTTGAGTAAATGGATACTTGGGTCGGATTGTGGGTTGACCCACCCATAAACTTAAAACGGTTAAAAATTAAATAAAAAATGTTATCCGTAATTTTTTTCACGGTTTTTATATTAATACTCGTGTAAATGCACGGGCTAAATGCTAGTATATATAATGATGCTTAATTTTTAAAGTGCCCGGATTGTCGGGTCGAGAGCTGTGGTTAATTTAGATACTTGGGTCGGATTGTGGGTTGACCCGCCTTTAAATTTAAAACGGTTAAAAATAAAATTAAAAATGCTAGAGGTATGTTTCGAACTTGCAACCTAACAAAACAAGTACAACTCTTTAACCAACTAGGCTACAAAGACTTTATATTTTAAATTCAACACCAAATTTGTTAAACGCGGAACGTTTTAATATTAATATAAGTTCAACTTTTTAACTAACTAGTCTATATATATATATAATGATGTTGAGTAAATGGATACTTGGTTCGGATTTTGGGTTGACCCATCCATAAACTTAAAACGGTTAAAAATAAAATTAAAAATGTTATCCGTAATTTTTTTTTAGGTTTTTTATATTATTAATCGTGCAAAATGCACGGGGATAAATTCTATTATATATAATAAAACATAATTTTTAAAAGTTCTAGATTATCAAATCATCGCACCACACTCAACGTCCAACTTTATGAGAAAAAACGAATCGAGTTACATAATCCATTGACTCGTGAATTCAAACGGGTTATAAAATAATATTAAAAGTCAAAACAAAAAATTAAATAAAAAAAGATGAAAATTCATTTTTAGATTATTGATATTCATATTTATTAAATTCATTTAAATATAAATTATTTGTATTAAAGGTGTAGATCAATTCTGCTCAGAACTTCAATATCATTAAATTTCCAGATAAATGGAACGAAATTATAGATCTTATTAACAAAAAGGCTAAGGAAGATAACTTTTATGCGAATGTTTTCAAATGCTTCTTTGAAGCCCTAGTCTACAATACGAGAGAAAGAAATACAAGAATTCATAACACGAATAAGAGAACAGAAGGAAAAGCTTATGATGATATTGTCTCTAATGACAACGCTCTCATACATAAATGGAGAGAAATTCCGATTAATGAGGACAGTTGAAAGCTCATTCAAAGATTGAATATCCAATATAAAATCATTACAAAGAAAAGAAGTTTCAAATCGTTCTTGTTTAATGACTTGTTTGTAATTCAATTGTTTGTTATTCTTTTTTTTTATTTAGTTATTTCAAACTCATTTGGTATTTTAAAAAATGCTAGGGTCCGTCTAGTTTTGTTTCTTGAACTCATTTTCCTCTTTTAGAATTTTTAATGAAATTAAACTAATATATTTTCCAAAAAAAAATATTTTTTTATTTTTTTTCCATTTATTATATGCACAGTTGTTTTATATATATATATATATGTTAGACTATATAAATAATTGTAACTTAGTTTTTAATTAAAACTTAAAAATAATTTATTAAAAAAATAATGTTATACGTTTTCTATATATTTATTATTAATATAATTAATTTTCTTTTATTCATTATATCTTTGAACTATTGTTCCATTATTTTATTTTTTTAGGTTAATTTATATAATTATATAATAGATTTTAAAATTATTTTTAATTTATTTTTTCATATTAATTTCCAAATAATTTAATAAAAAAAATATTTTTATACATTCTTTTTATATTTATTATTTATACAATTAATTAATTTCTTTAATTCATTATATATTTTATCCATCATTCATTAACCTTTATATATATATATATTAATAAAAAGTTTGAATTAAATTCACCAAACACAAGTGATTAAAGTGTTCATATTTCATATTTGAGATGAGAGTTTGAGTCTCAATTAATGTAAACTTAAGAATATCTTAAGAATATTTAAATGAAAGTGATGGTACATGTAGGTGTGAATTGAAGTTTAAGGGAAAGGAGCATGATAGTTCGTATATAGAGTTAATAATTACTTTATGTGAGTCACAATATAAATGCGTGTCAATTTTTGGTTGATGGTGAAAGTCTATAATAAAATATCAATTAGAAAAATGTTTAAAGTGAAGTAACAATATATATAATAACGGTTAAATTTAAAAAGTTCTAAATTAGTGGGTCTCGTACCACAGTGCTTGACCCACTTTATGAGACAAAATGTACCGGGTTAAAAAATCTATTAACTCGCCAATCATATAAACGAATTATGAAATAATATGAAGAGTCACCAACTAAAAAATTTAATAAATGAAGATGAAAAGTCATTTTTATATTTTTAATCTTCGTATTTATTAAATTTTATTAAATACAAATAATGGTATACATCCTCTATATATTTATTATTTATATAATTAATTTTCTTTTATTCAATATATCTTTAATCTATTATTCTATTATTTTAACTTTTTTATTATCTTAATATAAATTTATAATTGAATTTAAAAATATTTTTAATTTAGTTTTTAATTCAAATTTCCAAATAATTTATTAAAAAGCGTCAACCGTCTTTTCTTTTCGCCCATATATTAACCCAATTCCAAGTCAACAACTCTTAGATGTCAAATTTTAAGACAAATATAATTTTTTTTAATTAGGCTAACTAAGTTATTAAAAAATTTAAAATTAACTAGATTTAATAATTAAACACATTTTGCTAATAAATCATGAAATGAAAATGTATTTTATGAGAGATATTTGGTAGAATCTATTTATTTATAATAATAAATTATTTTTTCTAAAATAGTTTTAAACTATTTAAGAAACCAATATATTTTAGAATTTAATAGATAAAAAAAATATCAGTTTTCAACCTAGATGTTGTGGTAATAACGGTTATCTAAAAATTAAAGATCACATATTCTATTCTAGTTAATAAAACCTGAGATGTAAGTATAAGTCTTTATAAGATAATGCTAGTTTCCTAAATTATGAAAATATAAAATAAAATATATCAAAATATTTTAGTTAATGATTTTGATAATTTTAATAAAATAACACAAGAAACAAGCTTATTATTAATATGGATGTCTAAACTTTAATTTTTCCATTTTATAAATATCAATTTCTTTAAACACCTTTTATAAATTGTAAATATCTAAATTTTATAAATTTTAATGATTATTTAAGAAATATTTATTTATAAGGTAAGAATCTGCATAAAACTTACCTTTATAAAATATTGATATAATTTATTATTTTATCAATTTTAAATGATTATTTTAGGATTTTTTTATAACAAATATCTAAATAAATTTTATTTCTTTTAAAAGAGATTTATATAATATTTTCTTTTTATTTACATAAATTTCTTCGTTTAACATTAATTACTCTAAATAACTATTTGTTTGCTAGTGAATATTTCATTTTATATATTATTTTTCAACTTTATAGTCTTTTAAATGAATATAAATACTCTCTGGTTTATTGAATAAATTAACTTTAAGTTTTCATATCAAGCACCATGAACAAATTATTCTTCAATCTTGTGTTGGTGTTAGCTCTTCTCATTTCAGGTAAGTTTCATTTTCTCTCTATTTATGATTAGTTTAAATTTAATGATATCATTAATAATAAAAACATGTATGACTATTTAATTTTTACAGAGAATGATAAAGTAGTGGCAAGGGTTTGTTTCAACAAGAGTGCTACTTTTAAAGGTTTATGTTTCAAAGATAGCAGTTGTAAAAATAATTGCCTACCCGAATCTGTTAGCAATTTTGATGGGTATTGTGATAATTTTGTATGCATATGTGAAAGACTATGTCAATAGTCTATTCATGTTCTTTAATAATACAAATGTACTATGGGTGTGAAAATAAATATTTAATGCTTATTTAATTCTGATATCAATTTACTAATTTTATTTTATTAGCATATAAGTTTTAACAATAATTCATTAATCATATATATATATATATAATAAAAACATAATTTTTAAAAATTCTAGATTATCGGATCATCGCACCACACTCAACGTCCAACTTTATGAGAAAAAACGAATCGAGTTACATAATCCATTGACTCGCGAATTCAAACGGGTTATAAAATAATATTAAAAGTCACAACAAAAAAATAAATTAAAAAAAGATGAAAATTCATTTTTAGATTATTAATATTCATATTTATTAAATTCATTTAAATATAAATTATTTGTATTAAAGGTGTAGATCAATTCTGCCCAGAACTTCAATATTATTAAATTTCAAGATAAATGGAACGAAATTATAGATCTTGTTAAGAAAAAGGCTAAGGAAGATAACTTTTATGCGAATATTTTCAAATGCTTGTTTGAAGCCCTAGTCTACAATACGAGAGAAAGAAATACAAGAATTCATAACACGAATAAGAGAACAGAAGGAAAAGCTTATGATGATATTGTCTCTGATGACAACGCTCTCATATATAATTGGAGGAAAATTCCGATTAATGAGGACAGTTAGAAGCTCATTCAAAGATTGAATATCCAATATAAAATCATTACAAAGAAAAGAAGTTTCAAATCGTTCTTGTTTAATGACTTGTTTGTAATTCAATTGTTTGTTATTCTGTTTTTTTTAATTTAGTTATTTCAAACTCATTTGGTATTTTAAAAAATGCTAGGTTCCGTCTAGTTTTATTTCTTGAACTCATTTTTCTCTTTTAGAATTTTTAATGAAATTAAACTAATATGTTTTCCAAAAAAAAAAATATTTTTTTTATTTTTTCTTCTCATTTATTATATGCACTGTTGTTTTAACAATTTGTTAATTCAACATAATTATATTTTAGATTATATAAATAATTGTACCTTAGTTTTTAATTAAAATTTAAAAATAATTTATTAAAAAAATAATGTTATACGTTTTCTATATATTTATTATTTATATAATTAATTTTCTTTTATTCATTATATCTTTGAACTATTGTTCCATTATTTTATTTTTTTAGGTTAATTTATATAATTATATAATAGATTTTAAAATTATTTTAAATTTATTTTTTCATATTAATTTCCAAATAATTTAATAAAAAAAAAATTTATACATTCTTTTTATATTTAATATTTATACAATTAATTAATTTCTTTAATTCATTATATATTTTATCCATCATTAATTAACCTTTATATATATATATATATATATATATATTCATAAAAAGTTTGAATTAAATTCACCAAACACAATTGATTAATCAAACACAATTGATTAAAGTGTTCCTATTTCATATTTGAGATGAGTATTTGAGTCTCAATTAATGTAAACTTAAGAATATTTAAATGAAAGTGATGGTACATGTGGGTGTGAATTGAAGTTTAAGAGAAAGGAGCATGATAGTTCGTATATAGAGTTAATAATTACTTTATGTGAGTCCCAATATAAATGCGTGTCAATTTTTGGTTGATGGTGAAAGTCTATAATAAAATATCAATTAGAAAAATGTTTAAAGTGAAGTAACAATATATATAATAACGGTTAAATTTAAAAAGCTCTAAATTAGTGGGTCTCGTACCACAGTGCTTGACCCACTTTATGAGACAAAATGTACCGGGTTAAAAAATCTATTAACTCGCCAATCATATAAACGAATTATGAAATAATATGAAGAGTCACCAACTAAAAAATTTAATAAATGAAGATGAAAAGTCATTTTTATATTTTTAATCTTCGTATTTATTAAATACAAATAATGGTATACATCCTCTATATATTTATTATTTATATAATTAATTTTCTTTTATTCAATATATCTTTAATCTATTATTCTATTATTTTAACTTTTTTTATTATCTTAATATAAATTTATAATTGAATTTAAAAATATTTTTAATTTAGTTTTTAATTCAAATTTCCAAATAATTTATTAAAAAGCGTCAACCGTCTTTTCTTTCGCCCATATATTAACCCAATTCTAAGTCAACAACTCTTAGATTTCAAATTTTAAGACAAATATAACTTTTTTTAATTAGGCTAACTAAGTTAATAAAATATTTAAAATTACTAGATTTAATAATTAAACACATTTTGCTAATAAATTATAAAATGAAATGTATTTTATGAAAGATATTTGGTAGAATCTATTTATTTATAATAATAAATTATTTTTTCTAAAGTAGTTTTAAACTATTTAAGAAACCAATATATTTTAGAATTTAATAGATAAAAAAAATATCAGTTTTTAACCTAGATGTTGTGGTAATAACGGTTATCTAAAAATTAAAGATCACATATTCTATTCTAGTTAATAAAACCTGAGATGTAAGTATAAGTCTTTATAAGATAATGCTAGTTTCCTAAATTATGAAAATGTAAAATAAAATATATCAAAATATTTTAGTTAATGATTTTGATAATTTTAATATTTTAATAAAATAACACAAGAAACAAGCTTATTATTAATATGGATGTCTAAACTTTAATTTTTCCATTTTATAAATATCAATTTCTTTAAACACCTTTTATAAATTGTAAATATCTAAATTTTATAAATTTTAATGATTATTTAAGAAATATTTATTTATAAGGTAAGAATCTGCATAAAATTTACCTTTATAAAATATTGATATAATTTATTATTTTATCAATTTTAAATGATTATTTTAGAATTTTTTTATAACAAATATCTAAATAAATTTTATTTCTTTTAAAAGAGATTTATATAATATTTTCTTTTTATTTACATAAATTTCTTCGTTTAACATTAATTACTCCAAATAACTATTTGTTTGCTGGTGAATATTTCATTTTATATATTATTTTTCAAATTTATAGTCTTTTAAATGAATATAAATACTCTCTGGTTCTTTGAATAAATTAACTTTAAGTTTTCATATCAAGCACCATGAACAAATTATTCTTTAATCTTGTGTTGGTGTTAGCTCCTCTCATTTCACGTAAGTTTCATTTTCTCTTTATTTATGATTAGTTTAAATTTAATGATATCATTAATAATAAAAACATGTATGACTATTTAATTTTTACAGAGAATGATAAAGTAGTGGCAAGGGTTTGTTTCAACAAGAGCGCTACTTTTAAAGGTTTATGTTTCAAGGATAGCAGTTGTAAAAATAATTGCCTACCCGAATCTGTTAACAATTTTGATGGGTATTGTGATAATTTTGTATGCATATGTGAAAGACTATGTCAATAGTCTATTCATGTTCTTTAATAACACAAATGTACCAACTATGGGTGTGAAAATAAATATTTAATGCTTATTTAATTGTGATATCAATTTACTAATTTTATTTTATTAGCATATAAGTTTTAACAATAATTCACTAATCATATATATATAATAAAACATGATTTTTAAAAGTTCTAGATTATCGGATCATCGCACCACACTCAACGTCCAACTTTACGAGAAAAAACGAATCGAGTTACATAATCCATTGACTCGCGAATTCAAACGGGTTATAAAATAATATTAAAAGTCACAACAAAAAATTAAATTAAAAAAGATGAAAATTCATTTTTAGATTATTAATATACATATTTATTAAATTCATTTAAATATAAATTATTTGTATTAAAGGTGTAGATCAATTCTGCTCAGAACTTCAATATGATTAAATTTCCAGATAAATGGAACGAAATTATAGATCTTGTTAAGAAAAAGGCTAAGGAAGTTAACTTTTATGCGAATGTTTTCAAATGATTGTTTGGAGCCCTAGTCTACAATACGAGAGAAAGAATTACAAGAATTCATAACACGAATAAGAGAACAGAAGAAAAAGCTTAGGATGATATTGTCTCTGATGACAACGCTCTCATACATAAATGGAGGGAAATTCCGATTAATGAGGACAGTTGGAAGCTCATTCAAAGATTGAATATCCAATATAAAATCATTACAAAGAAAATAAGTTTCAAATCGTTCTTGTTTAATGACTTGTTTGTAATTCAATTGTTTATTATTCTGTTTTTTTTTAATTTAGTTATTTCAAACTCATTTGGTATTTTAAAAAATGCTAGGGTCTGTCTAGTTTTGTTTCTTGAACTCATTTTTCTCTTTTAGAATTTTTAATGAAATTAAACTAACTAGTATGAAACCCTAAGTTGTACGGGAAAAATATAAACGAAATTTTTATAAAATATTTAATTTAATAAAAGAGAATATATTTATATGAAGAGATAATATATAATATATATATATATATAATTATAGAAAAAAATAGAAAAAATAATTATTATTAATTGTTTCATAATATAAGTAAATTGTATAAAAATAAATAATAAACAAATAATATATAAATAATTGTGAAAAAATTATGTAAGGAAAAATATATTTATATAAAATTAATTATGAAATATATACATGATGCGAGAAAAAAGAATGATTGATTAAAACTGAAAATAATAATAATAATACAATACAAACCAAAAGGCTTGATTTAATTTAAACTATTGAAAGCAAAATAAAAATTTAAGTTAACACAATATTAAACAAACATTCATAAAAAAAATATATGTATAACTCTAGTATAATTTAAGATATCCTATATTATAATAATAGTTAATAATGTATTCTAATAAAAAAACAACTTCCATAAAATGAAATTAAAAAATTGTAAAATAAAAAATAAAAACTAATTTTTTTGTCCTATCTCTTCAACAACTTTGTCTGTTACTCCTCCCTAATAAAATTTAATTAACATATAAAACACATTTCAAAAACTTAAATAAGACATTAAAATAGATAATAAAAAAAACAATTTATTTGATCACAAAAAATTGAAAAAGTACCTCTTTAACAACTTTGTTTGAAATTGATGATCCTCCCTAATAAAATTTAATAAAATATATATAAACTTTTCTAATATTAAGACATTAAAATAGATTAAAAAAACAATTTATTTGATAAAAAATTGAAAAAGTACCTCTTTAACAATTTTGTCTGAAATTGATGCTCCTCCCTTAACAAAATTTAATTTAATATATAAACACGTTTCAAAGTTGAGCATAAAGATATCCAAAATATGTTTACCTGTTGAGTAATGAGTGATTGACTTGGATCAAACACTTTTATAATTGTAAAATTGTGTGATTTTTTCTTGAAGTTGTAATCAGTAATTTTAACTTGGAACACAAGTTTTCGCGATGACATTGATGATAACGGCAATGGTAAATCTTTGTCACAACTCGGATGTAATTGTAACAAATCTGAAACAGTTAGATTAACTAACTTATTTACAACTCTATCAAAAAGCACAAATAGTGCAGCTCCTGACTCGTCACCAACCTCAATCTCTAATTTATATCTAAAATGAATACAAAATAATTAATGAAAAAACAAAATAGTTTTAATTAAATATATGAATATAGTTTGTTAATGATCAAAGAGACAAAAATAAACACCTTGGAGTAGGATTTTTTGTAACTTTAACACATGAGTTGCAAAAAAAAAACATCGCCCTCGAGCGTTACTTTTCTGCGACAATCATCACAAGAGTAGTAAAACCAACCATTGTAGTTGCATACATTATTGATTGTCGCTTCAACGGTGCGTATACATTCCTGTTAACCAATAAACCAGTAAGATAACTATAAAAATATTGAAATACCAATTTTACCAACCTTGTTTTCCTCATTTGACAATAAGTTGTATAATTCCTCAATTGTGTGTCGATCTTTCATCATCTCATCTTGTAAAGACATCGAACTTTCAACAGTATCATCCAACAAACATACTTGAGATGAATGGACAACAAATCTACAATTAGTTGAGTAAAGGTGGCACAAAAATAATAGTCATTAAAACAACAAATATTTAAACAAAGAGTATTGTTTAAAGAAAGACAATATCAACCTTTCTCGCATAGTCACCACCTCTGGAATCATTAGATTTTGAAAAACTTGTGTGACCTTTGTTGAAGAAAGGACATGATGACCTATTGAAAACACATAAAAATGGTTAACACAAACATATTAAAACATAAACATATTTTTTTACAATTCATACCTTGGTATAACTTGACAAGAAAGCCGGTCACAACTATTACGATAGGATCTTGGTTGTTAGATCCTTCAACAAATTCAAATTTTTCGGCTATGTTTCCCCATAAAGTTAGATTAATATCTTCTCCACTATAAAATAACACATAGAAAAGGTAAAAATTAAAATATTTAATAAATTAAAATATTTAATAGAGTAAAAAAACAAAAGAACTCATTTAACTTATAGATTTATAAATGACCAACCTATCAAATTGAAGGTTTAAACCACGTTTTGCAACTGTGTTATATCCAGTTTTCCTAAAAGTCTTAGAGCCCAAACTGATAAGACGAGCTATAATAACTATAACATAAAAAAGGAAAATGTAAGTTAAAAATTAAATGAAAGACAATAGTTAATCAAAACACTACCTGTTAGTTGTGAGCAATTGTCACTTCTAGAAATAACCTCCTTGTAATCAGAAAAATTAAATTTATATCTCGGAATATTTAGAATCTCAGAAAGTAGCTAAACAAAATTTTCAAAGAGTTTGGAACTTGTTTGTACTGAGCGTTTGACTTGACAACTCGAAAATTTTGAAATATGTACATGTTACCCTCCTTTAATAAGTTTCGATGTCTTGGAACAAATTGACGATCGATGCTGACGTGAATAACCGCACCCTATAAATTACATGTTAGTTTGCACTAACATACATTAATATATAACTAACTTATTTACAACTCTATCAAAAAGCACAAATAGTGCAGCTCCTGACTCGTCACCAACCTCAATCTCTAATTTATATCTAAAATGGATACAAAATAATTAATGAAAAAACAAAATAGTTATAATTAAATATATGAATATAGTTTGTTAATGATCAAAGAGACAAAAATAAACACCTTGGAGTAGGATTTTTTGTAACTTTAACACATGAGTTGCAAAAAAAAAAAAACATCGCCCTCGAGCGTTACTTTTCTGCGACAATCATCACAAGAGTAGTAAAACCAACCATTGTAGTTGCATACATTATTGATTGTCGCTTCAACGGTACGTATACATTCCTGTTAACCAATAAACCAGTAAGATAACTATAAAAATATTGAAATACCAATTTTACCAACCTTGCTTTCCTCATTTGACAATAAGTTGTATAATTCCTCAATTGTGTGTCGATCTTTCATCATCTCATCTTGTAAAGACATCGAACTTTCAACAGTATCATCCAACAAACATACTTGAGATGAATGGACAACAAATCTACAATTAGTTGAGTAAAGGTGGCACAAAAATAATAGTCATTAAAACAACAAATATTTAAACAAAGAGTATTGTTTAAAGAAAGACAATATCAACCTTTCTCGCATAGTCACCACCTCTGGAATCATTAGATTTTGAAAAACTTGTGTGACCTTTGTTGAAGAAAGGACATGATGACCTATTGAAAACACATAAAAATGGTTAACACAAACATATTAAGACATAAACATATTTTTTTACAATTCATACCTTGGTATAACTTGACAAGAAAGCCGGTCACAACTATTACGATAGGATCTTGGTTGTTAGATCCTTCAACAAATTCAAATTTTTCGGCTATGTTTCCCCATAAAGTTAGATTAATATCTTCTCCACTATAAAATAACACATAGAAAAAGGTAAAAATTAAAATATTTAATAAATTAAAATATTTAATAGAGTAAAAAAACAAAAGAACTCATTTAACTTATAGATTTATAAATGACCAACCTATCAAATTGAAGGTTTAAACCACGTTTTGCAACTGTGTTATATCCAATTTTCCTAAAAGTCTTAGAGCCCAAACTGATAAGACGAGCTATAATAACTATAACATAAAAAAGGAAAATGTAAGTTAAAAATTAAATGAAAGACAATAGTTAATCAAAACTCTACCTGTTAGTTGTGAGCAATTGTCACTTCTAGAAATAACCTCCTTGTAATCAGAAAAATTAAATTTATATCTCGGAATATTTAGAATCTCAGAAAGTAGCTAAACAAAATTTTCAAAGAGTTTGGAACTGGTTTGTACTGAGCGTTTGACTTGACAACTCGAAAATTTTGAAATATGTACATGTTACCCTCCTTTAATAAGTTTCGATGTCTTGGAACAAATTGACGATCGATGCTGACGTGAATAACCGCACCCTATAAATTACATGTTAGTTTGCACTAACATACATTAATATATAACAAAATATTAACATTTACCTCCTTGTCTATTAATAAGAAATCAACACTTAGCAATTCATTATTTTTTTTTAGTATTTATTGCATACCACATGTACATAACTCTTGCAACTAAATGTTTGTAGTTGCCATCCGTAGTCAAATCTAGAATTCCAATCCAATGGAGGCTTGTGTGTCCATTTTCTGATATTTTGATATGAATTGACATTATAATAGTTAGTATAAAATATAAACATAAAAATAAAATTTAAAATAAAAAAAGTAAAAATAAAAAAACTTTAAAAATATTTATATGTAAATATAGATTGAATAATAATAAAAAATTAAATAATATAATATATTAAATATGAGAATAAAGACAAATATTATAAAATAATGAGAAATAATAAATATAATATATTTAAAAAAATTCTTTTATGATTAAAAATAAATATCGTGTATTAGCTTTTAATAGATTTACCATCTTCTGTAAAAATAGTTATTTATTTTTATGAAAATTTAATAAATTATGCAAAACATTTTTTATATAAAAACATTAAGAATATTTAAGTGAAAAATTGGATTGTTATAATTAACGAAAATATATGTGAAAAAATGACCAAATATTTAAAAATTAGATGTTATGGACATAACAAACACATTTATTATAAAAAAAAAGTATTTATATATCATATGTTAATAATAATAATAAATTATTAATATAATATGAATATATTAAAAATGAGAATAAAGATAAATATTAAAAAATAATGGGAAATAATAAATAATTAATTGAATCTTATAATAATATTTCAAAACAAATTATTTATTTCTTTTTTGATTAAAAATAAATATTATTAAATACATTAAACTTTATCATGTGAAATTGTTTGGAATAGAAAAAAAATCTTATACTCAAAAGATAGAGATCATCTTTTTTTCAACTAATAAAACTATATGTATTTAAAAAATTAAATATATTTAATATAAAAAATTATTTTTATTTTATTAAATCATAAAATATAGTCATTACTCTTGACTCAAAAGAAGGATGAATATTATATTGGATAACTTCAACTAAAGTAATTTTAAAAATATTTAGATTGAATAATAATAAAAAGATTATTAATATAATATAAATATATTAAATATGACAAATATTATAAAATAATATGAATAATAAATTAATTAATTAAACGTTATAATAACTAATAATAATATTTAAAAAAAAATTGGAGAATAGAAAAAAAAAATATTATGTTTAGAATAAAGAGATTATATGTATTTAAATTTTTTATTTTATTAATTAGTCATAAAATTTAATCAAAAGATAGGACGTTGTTGCAGCGGCAGAAATGATCAAATTCGAAAAAAAAAACAATGAACAATAGATTGGTGAAACATAACATATTACCAATTTAATTATTGAATGAAATAATGATGTTGATAGAGAAATTGATGTTAATATAATTTAATTATTACTCACTTTAACCAAGATGGAATACAAAAGATAGGACGTTGTTGCAGCTGCCTGAAATGATCAAATTCCTGGAAAAAAAACAATGAATAATAGATTGGTGAAACATAACATATTACCAATTTAATTATTGAATGAAATAATGATGTTGATAGAGAAATTGATGTTAATATAATTTAATTATTACTCACTTTAACCAAGATGAAATTCAAAAGATAGAATGTTGTTGTAGTTGCCTAAAATGATAAAATTTGTGAAAAAATGACCAAATATTTAAAAATTAGATGTTATGGACATAACAAACATATTTATTATAAAAAAAGTATTTATATATCATATGTTAATAATAGTAATAAATTATTAATATAATATGAATATATTAAAAATGAGAATAAAGATAAATATTGAAAAATAATGGGAAATAATAAATAATTAATTGAATGTTATAATAATATTTCAAAAAAAATTATTTATTTCTTTTGTGATTAAAAATAAATATTATTAAATACATTAAACTTTATCATGTGAAATTGTTTGGAATAGAAAAAAAATCATATACTAAAGATCATCTTTTTTTCAACTAATAAAACTATATGTATTTAAAAAAATTAAATATATTTAACCTAAAAAATTATTTTTATTTTATTTAATCATAAAATATAGTCATTACTCCTACTTTGACTCAAAAGAAGGATGAATATTATATTGGATAACTTCAACTAAAGTAATTTTAAAAATATTTAGATTGAATAATAATAAAAAGATTATTAATATAATATAAATATATTAAATATGACAAATATTATAAAATAATATGAATAATAAATTAATTAATTAAACGTTATAATAAGTAATAATAATATTTAAAAAAAATGGAGAATAGAAAAAAGAAATATTATGCTAAGAATAAAGAGATTATATGTATTTAAATTTTTTATTTTATTAATAAGTCAAAAAAATTAATCAAAAAGATAGGACGTTGTTGCAACGGCCTGAAATAATCAAATTCTTGAAAAAAAAACAATGAACAATAGATTGGTGAAACATAACATATTACCAATTTAATTATTGAATGAAATAATGATGTTGATAGAGAAATTGATGTTAATATAATTTAATTATTACTCACTTTAACCAAGATGGAATTCAAAAGATAGGATGTTGTTGCAGCGGCCTGAAATAATCAAATTCCTGGAAAAAAACAATGAACAATAGATTGGTGAAACATAACATATTACCAATTTAATTATTGAATGAAATAATGATGTTGACAGAGAAATTGATGTTAATATAATTTAATTATTACTCACTTTAACCAAGATGGAATTCAAAAGATAGAATGTTGTTGTAGTTGCCTAAAATGATAAAATTCTTGAGAAAAAAAATGCAAAATAGTGAAAGCCGCAAAAGGAAACCGAATAGGCAGAATATTATTTATAGGAAAACAAATATTTAGATGGAAAAGAAGATGAAAAGTTGGGTTGATTTATTATATTGATGTTTATGTTTTTCATAATTATTGTTTTTGTGTTAAATTTTATAATTATTATAATATGATAACTGAAAGTTAAGTGTTATATTATAATTAATATAATATATAATTGAAATTCTTAATTTTATTGTAGGTTTTAATGTTTTATAATTAGTATTTAATGCTAAACATGATAACTACATTTTTTTTTCTATTTTATAATTAATATAATGGGATAACGGAAAGTTACATTTTATAATTAATATAATATATATTTGAAATTCTTGATTTTATTGCAGGTTAAGTTTTATATTATAATTTAATATAATATGATAACTGAAAGTTAAATTTTATAATTAATATAATATATAATTAAAATTATTAATTTTATTGTAGGTTTTAATATTTTGTAGTTAGTATTTAATGTTAAACATGATAACTTTTTTTTTCTATTTTATAATTAATATAATGGAATAACTTAAAGTTACATTTTATAATTAATATAATATATATTTGAAATTCTTGATTTTATTGCAGGTTTTAATGTTTTATAATTAGTATTTAATGCTAAACTCAATTAATATATATAAATATTTGGTTTAATGTGTATATGTAAAATATTAAATTTTAATATATTTAAATAATAATTATAACATTAATATATATATACAAATTAAAATTAATTAATATATTTACAGCGAGGGAAAGAAAAACAATTAATAAATGAAGAGAGAGAAATATGAAAAAATACATTGTGATATGAGAATTATTTTGGAGAGGAGCGTGAAGTACACCCTCAACATTTCAAATTAAGCGTTATTAGATATATATAGATATGTTTTCCAAAAAAAAAATATTTTTTTATTTTTTCTTCCCATTTATTATATGCACTGTTGTTTTAACAATTTGTTAATTCAACATAATATATAATTAGATTATATAAATAACTGTACCTTAGTTTTTAATTAAAATTTAAAAATAATTTATTAAAAAAATAATGTTAAATGTTTTTATATATTTATTATTTATATAATTAATTTTCTTTTATTCATTATATCTTTGAACTATTGTTCCATTATTTTATTTTTTTAGGTTAATTTATATAATTATATAATAGATTTTAAAATTATTTTTAATTTATTTTTTCATATTAATTTTCAAATAATTTAATAAAAAAAATATTTTTATACATTCTTTTTATATTTATTATTTATACAATTAATTAATTTCTTTAATTCATTATATATTTTATCCATCATTCATTAACCTTTAGATATATATATATTCATAAAAAGTTTGAATTAAATTCACCAAACACAAGTGATTAAAATGTTCATATTTCATATTTGAGATGAGAGTTTGAGTCTCAATTAATGTAAACTTAAGAATATTTAAATGAAAGTGATGGTACATGTGGGTGTGAATTAAAGTTTAAGGGAAGGGAGATTGATAGTTCGTATATAGAGTTAATAATTACTTTATATGAGTCCCAATATAAATGCGTGTCAATTTTTGGTTGATGGTGAAAGTCTATAATAAAATATCAATTAGAAAAATGTTTAAAGTGAAGTAACAATATATATAATAACGGTTAAATTTAAAAAGCTCTAAATTAGTGGGTCTCGTACCACGGTGCTCGACCCACTTTATGAGACAAAATGTATAGGGATAAAGAATCTATAAACTCGCCAATCATATAAACGAGTTATGAAATAATATGATGAGTCATCAACTAAAAAATTTAATAAATGAAGATGAAAAGTTATTTTTATATTTTTAATCTTCATATTTATTAAATACAAATAATGGTATACATCCTTTATATATTTATTATTTATATAATTAATTTTCTTTTATTCAATATATCTTTAATCTATTATACTAGTATTTTAACTTTTTTTATTATCTTAATTTAAATTTATAATTAAATTTAAAAATATTTATAATTTAGTTTTTAATTCAAATTTCCAAATAATTTATTAAAAAGCGTCAACCGTCTTTTCTTTCGCTCATATATTAACCCAATTCCAAGTCAACAACTCTGAGATTGTCAAATTTTATGACAAATATAACTTTTTTTATTTAGGCTAACTAAATTAATAAAAAATTTAAAATTAACTAGATTTAATAATTAAACACATTTCGCTAATAAATCATGAAATGAAAATGTATTTTATGAGAGATATTTGGTAGAATCTATTTATTTATAATAATAAATTATTTTTTCTAAAGTAGTTTTAAACTATTTAAGAAACCAATATATTTTAGAATTTAATAGATAAAAAAAATATCAGTTTTCAACCTAGATGTTGTGGTAATAACGGTTATCTAAAAATTAAAGATCACATATTCTATTCTAGTTAATAAAACCTGAGATGTAAGTATAAGTCTTTATAAGATAATGCTAGTTTCCTAAATTAAGAAAACATAAAATAAAATATATCAAAATATTTTAGTTAATGATTTTGATAGTTTTAATATTTTAATAAAATAACACAAGAAACAAGCTTATTATTAATATGGATGTCTAAACTTTAATTTTTCCATTTAATAAATATCAATTTCTTTAAACACCTTTTATAAATTGTAAATATCTAAATTTTATAAATTTTAATGATTATTTAAGAAATATTTATTTATAAGGTAAGAATCTGCATAAAATTTACCTTTATAAAATATTGATATAATTTATTATTTTATCAATTTTAAATGATTATTTTAGGATTTTTTTATAACAAATATCTAAATAAATTTTATTTCTTTTAAAAGAGATTTATATAATATTTTCTTTTTATTTACATAAATTTCTTCGTTTAACATTAATTACTCTAAATAACTATTTGTTTGCTGGTGAATATTTCATTTTATATATTATTTTTCAAATTTATAGTCTTTTAAATGAATATAAATACTCTCTAGTTCTTTGAATAAATTAACTTTAAGTTTTCATATCAAGCACCATGAACAAATTATTCTTCAATCTTGTGTTGGTGTTAGCTCTTCTCATTTCACGTAAGTTTCATTTTCTCTCTATTTATGATTAGTTTAAATTTAATGATATCATTATTAATAAAAACATGTATGATTATTTGATTTTTCCAGAGAATGATAAAGTAGTGGCAAGGGTTTGTTTCAATAAGAGTGCTACTTTTAAAGGTTTATGTTTCAAGGATAGCAGTTGTAAAAATAATTGCCTACCCGAATCTGTTAGCAATTTTGATGGGTATTGTGATAATTTTGTATGCATATGTGAAAGACTATGTCAATAGTCTATTCATGTTCTTTAATAACACAAATGTACTATGGGTGTGAAAATAAATATTTAATACTTATTTAATTGTGATATCAATTTACTAATTTTATTTTATTAGCATATAAGTTTTAACAATAATTCATTAATCATATATATATAATAAAACTTAATTTTTAAAAGTTCTAGATTATCGGATCATCGCACCACACTCAACGTCCAACTTTATGAGAAAACACGAATCGAGTTACATAATCCATTGACTCGCGAATTCAAACGGGTTATAAAATAATATTAAAAGTCACAACAAAAAATTAAATTAAAAAAGATGAAAATTCATTTTTAGATTATTAATATTCATATTTATTAAATTTATTTAAATATAAATTATTTGTATTAAAGGTGTAGATCAATTCTGCTCAGAACTTCAATATCATTAAATTTCCAGATAAATGGAACGAAATTATAGATCTTGTTAAGAAAAAGGCTAAGGAAGATAACTTTTATGCGAATGTTTTCAAATGCTTCTTTGAAACCCTACTCTACAATACGAGAGAAAAAAATACAAGAATTCATAACACGAATAAGAGAATAGAAGGAAAAGCTTATGATGATATTGTCTCTAATGACAACGCTCTCATACATAAATGGAGAGAAATTCCAATTAATGAGGACACTTGGAAGCTCATTCAAAGATTGAATATCCAATATAAAATCATTACAAAGAAAAGAAGTTTCAAATCGTTCTTGTTTAATGACTTGTTTGTAATTCAATTGTTTGTTATTATGTTTTTTTATTTAGTTATTTCAAACTCATTTGGTATTTTAAAAAATGCTAGTGTCTGTCTAGTTTTGTTTCTTGAACTCATTTTCCTCTTTTAGAATTTTTAATGAAACTAAACTAATATGTTTTCCAAAAAAAAATATTTTTTTATTTTTTTTTTCATTTATTATAGGCACCGTTGTTTTAACAATTTGTTAATTCAACATAATTATATATTAGACTATATAAATAATTGTACCTTAGTTTTTAATTAAAATTTAAAAATAATTTATTAAAAAAATAATGTTATATGTTTTCTATATATTTATTATTTATATAATTAATTTTCTTTTATTCATTATATCTTTGAACTATTGTTCCATTATTTTATTTTTTTAGGTTAATTTATATAATTATATAATAGATTTTAAAATTATTTTTAATTTATTTTTTCATATTAATTTCCAAATAATTTAATAAAAAAAATATTTTTATACATTCTTTTTATATTTATTATTTATACAATTAATTAATTTCTTTAATTCATTATATATTTTATCCATCATTCATTAACCTTTAGATATATATATATATATTCATAAAAAGTTTGAATTAAATTCACCAAACACAAGTGATTAAAGTGTTCATATTTCATATTTGAGATGAGAGTTTGAGTCTCAATTAATGTAAACTTAAGAATATTTAAATGAAAGTGATGGTAATGTGGGTGTGAATTGAAGTTTAAGAGAAGGGAGCATGATAGTTCGTATATAGAGTTAATAATTACTTTATGTGAGTCCCAATATAAATGCGTGTCAATTTTTGGTTGATGGTTAAAGTCTACAATAAAATATCAATTAGAAAAATGTTTAAAGTGAAGTAACAATATATATAATAACGGTTAAATTTAAAAAGCTCTAAAATAGTAGGTCTCGTACCACAGTGCTCGACCCACTTTATGAGACAAAATGTACCGAGTTAAAAAATCTATTAACTCGCCAATCATATAAACGAATTATGAAATAATATGAAGAGTCACCAACTAAAAAATTTAATAAATAAAGATGAAAAGTCATTTTTATATTTTTAATCTTCGTATTTATTAAATACAAATAATGGTATACATCCTCTATATATTTATTATTTATATAATTAATTTTCTTTTATTCAATATATCTTTAATCTATTATTCTATTATTTTAACTTTTTTTTATTATCTTAATTTAAATTTATAATTGAATTTAAAAATATTTTTAATTTAGTTTTTAATTCAAATTTCCAAAATAATTTATTAAAAAGCGTCAACCGTCTTTTCTTTCGCCCATATATTAACCCAATTCCAAGTCAACAACTCTTAGATGTCAAATTTGAAGACAAATATAACTTTTTTTTAATTAGGCTAACTAAATTAATAAAATATTTAAAATTAACTAGATTTAATAATTAAACACATTTTGCTAATAAATCATGAAATGAAAGTGTATTTTATGAGAGATATTTGGTAGAATCTATTTATTTATAATAGGAAATTATTTTCTAAAGTAGTTTTAAACTATTAAAGAAACCAATATATTTTAGAATTTAATAGATAAAAAAATATCAATTTTCAACATAGATGTTGTGATAATAACGGGTATCTAAAAATTAAAGATCACATATTCTATTCTATTTAATAAAACCTGAGATGTAAGTATAAGTCTTTATAAGATAATTCTAGTTTCTTAAATTATGAAAATATAAAATAAAATATATCAAAATATTTTAGTTAATGATTTTGATAATTTTAATATTTTAATAAAATAATTCAAGAAACAAGCTTATTATTAATATGGATGTCTAAACTTTAATTTTTCCATTTTATAAATATCAATTTCTTTAAACACCTTTTATAAATTGTAAATATCTACATTTTATAAATTTTAATGATTATTTAAAAAATATTTAATTATAAGGTAAGAATCTGCATAAAATTTACCTTTATAAAATATTGATATAATTTATTATTTTATCAATTTTAAATGATTATTTTAAGATTTTTTTTATAACAAATATCTAAATAAATTTTATTTCTTTTAAAAGAGATTTATATAATATTTTCTTTTTATTTACATAAATTTCTTTGTTTAACATTAATTACTCTAAATAACTATTTGTTTGCTGGTGAATATTTTATTTTATAAATTATTTTTAAAATTTATAGTCTTTTATTATTAATTTATTATTTATATAATTAATTTTCTTTTATTCAATATATCTTTAATCTATTATTCTATTATTTTAACTTTTTTTATTATTTTTATTTAAATTTATGATTGAATTTAAAAATATTTTTATTTTAGTTTTTAATTCAAATTTCCAAATAATTTATTAAAAAGCATCAACCGTCTTTTTTTCACCCATATATTAACACAATTCGAAGTCAACAACTCTTAGATGACAAATTTTAAGACAAACATAACTTTTTTTAATTAGGCTAACTAAATTAATAAAAAATAAAAAATTAACTAGATTTAATAATTAAACACATTTTTCTAATAAATCATAAAATGAAAGTGTATTTTATGAGAGATATTTGGTAGAATCTATTTATTTATAATAGGAAATTATTTTTCTAAATTAGTTTTAAACTATTTAAGAAACCAATATATTTTAGAATTTAATAGATAACAAAATATCAGTTTTCAACCTAGATGTTGTGGTAATAACTGGTATCTAAAAATTAAAGATCACATATTCTATTTTATATAATAAAACCTGAGATGTAAGTATAAGTCTTTATAAGATAATGCTAGTTTCCTAAATTATGAAAATATAAAATAAAATATATCAAAATATTTTAATTAATGATTTTGATAATTTTAATATTTTAATAAAGTAACACATGATTTTGATAATTTTAATATTTTAATAAAATAACACAAGAAACAAGCTTATTATTAATATGGATGTCTAAACTTTAATTTTTCCATTTTATAAATATTAATTTCTTTAAACATCTTTTATAAATTGTAAATATCTATATTTTATAAATTTTAATGATTATTTAAGAAATATTTATTTATAAGTTAAGAATTTGCATAAAATTTACCTTTACAAAATATTGATATAATTTATTATTTTATCAATTTAAAATGATTATTTTAGGATTTTTTTATAACAAATATTTAAATAATTTTTATTTCTTTTAAAAGAGATTTATATAATATTTTCTTTTTATTTACATAAATTTCTTTGTTTAACATTAATTACTCTAAATAACTATTTGTTTGCTGGTGAATATTTTATTTTATATATTATTTTTCTAGTTCTTTAAATAAATTAACTTTAAGTTTTCATATCAAACACGATGAACAAATTATTCTTCAATCTTGTGTTGGTGTTAGCTCTTCTCATTTCACGTAACTTTAATTATCTCTCTATTTATGATTAGTTTAAATTTAATGATATCATTAATAATAAAAATATGTATGACTATTTAATTTTTACAGAGAATGATAAAGTAGTGGCAAGGGTTTGTTTTAACAAGAGCGCTACTTTTAAAGGCTTATGTTTTAAGGATAGCAGTTGTAAAAATAATTGCCTACCCGAATCTGTTAACAATTTTGATGGGTATTGTGATAATTTTGTATGCATATGTGAAAAGACTATGTGAATAGTCTATTCATGTTCTTTAATAACACAAATGTACCAACTATGGATGTGAAAATAAATATTTAATGCTTATTTAATTGTGATATCGAATTACTAATTTTATTTTATTAGCATATAAGTTTTAACAATAATTCGTTAATCATATATATATAATAAAACTTAATTTTAAAAAGTTCTAGATTATCGGGTCATCGCACCACACCCAACGTCCCACTTTATGAGAAAAAACAAATCGGGTTACATAATCCATTGACTCACAAATTCAAACGGGTTATAAAATAATATGAAAAGTCACAAAAAAAATTAAATTAAAAAAAGATGAAAATTCATTTTTAGATTATTAATATTCGTATTTATTAAATTCATTTAAATATAAATTATTTGTATCAAAGGTGTAGATCAATTTTGCTCAGAACTTCAATATCTTTAAATTTCTAGATAAATGTAACGAAATTATAGATCTTGTTAAGAAAAATGATAAGGAAGATAACTTTTATGCGAATGTTTTAAAATGCTTCTTTGGAGCCCTAGTCTACAATACGAGAGAAAGAAATACAAGAATTCATAGTACGAATAAGAGAACAGAAGGAAAAGCTTAGGATGATATAGTCTCTGATGGCAACGCTCTCATACATAAATGGAGGGGAATTTCGATTAATGAGGACAATTGGAAGCTCATTCAAAGATTGAATATCCCATACAAAATCATTACAAAGAAAAGAAGTTTCAAATCATTTTTATTTAATGACTTGTTTGTAATTCAATTGTTTATTATTCTGTTTTTTTAACTTAGTTGTTTCAAACCCATTTGTTATTTTCAAAAATGCTAGAGTCTGTCTAGCTTTGTTTCTTGAACTCATTTTCCGCTTTTAGTATTTTTAATGAAACTAAACTAATATGTTTTCCAAAAAAAAAAAAGAATTTTATTTTTTCTTCCCATTTATTATATGCACCATTGTTTTAATAATTTTTTAATTCAACATAATTATATATTAGATTATATAAATAATTGTACCTTAGTTTTTAATTAAAATTTCAAAATAATTTATTAAAAAAATAATGTTATACGTTTTCTATATATTTATTATTTATATAATTAATTTTCTTTTATTCATTATATCTTTGAACTATTGTTCCATTATTTAATTTTTTAGGTTAATTTATATAATTATATAATAGATTTTAAAATTATTTATAATTTATTTTTTCATATTAATTTCCAAATAATTTAATAAAAAAAATATTTTTATACATTCTTTTTATATTTATTATTTATACAATTAATTAAATTCTTAAATTCATTATATATTTTATCCATCATTAATGCATATACATACATAATGTAATGTTTGAATTAAATTCACCAAACACAAGTGATTAAAGTGTTCACCTTTCATATTTGAGGTGAAAGTTTGAGTCTCAATTAATGTGAACTTAAGAATATTCAAATGAAAATGATGGTACATGTAGGTGTGAATTGAAATTTTAGGAAAGGGAGCATGATAGTTCTTATTGAGAGTTAATAATTACTTTATGTGAGTCCCTATGTAAATGCGTGTGAATTTTTGGTTGATGGGGAAAGTCTATAATAAAATATCAATTAGAAAAATACTTAAAGTGAAGTAACAATATATATAATAACGGTTAAATTTAAAAAGATCTAAATTAGTGGGTCTCGTACCACAGTGCTTGACCCACTTTATAAGACAAATTGTACCGGGTTAAAGAATCTATTAACTCGCCAATCATATAAACGAGTTATGAAATAATATGAAGAGTCGCCGACAAAAAAATTTAATTAGTGAAGATAAAAAGTCATTTTTATATTTTTAATCTTCATATTTATTAAATACAAATAATGGTATACATCCTCTATATATTTATTATTTATATAATTAATTTTTTTTATTGAATATATCTTTAATCTATTAATCTATTATTTTAATATAAACATATAATTGAATTTAAAAATATTTTTAATTTAAGTTTTAATTCAAATTTCCAAATAATTTATTAAAAAGCGTCAACTGTCTTTTCTTTCGCCCATATATTAACCCAATTCTAAGTCAACAACTCTTAGATGTCAAATTTTAAGACAAACATAACTTTTTTTAATTAAGCTAAATAAGTTAATAAAAATTTTAAAATTAACTAGATTTAATAATTAAACACATTTTGCTAATAAATCATGAAATGAAAGTGTATTTTATGAGAGATATTAGGTAGAATCTATTTATTTATAATAGGAAATTATTTTCTAAAGTAGTTTTAAACTATTAAAGAAACCAATATATTTTAGAATTTAATAGATAAAAAAATATCAATTTTCAACATAGATGTTGTGATAATAACGGGTATCTAAAAATTAAAGATCACATATTCTATTCTATTTAATAAAACCTGATATGTAAGTATAAGTCTTTATAAGATAATTCTAGTTTCTTAAATTATGAAAATATAAAATAAAATATATCAAAATATTTTAGTTAATGATTTTGATAATTTTAATATTTTAATAAAATAATTCAAGAAACAAGCTTATTATTAATATGGATGTCTAAACTTTAATTTTTCCATTTTATAAATATCAATTTCTTTAAACACCTTTTATAAATTGTAAAAATTTACATTTTATAAATTTTAATGATTATTTAAGAAATATTTATTTTGAAGGTAAGAATCTGCATAAAATTTACCTTTCAAAAATATTGATATAATTTATTATTTTATCATTTTTAAATGATTATTTTAGGATTTTTTTATAAAAAATATCAAAATAAATTTTCTTTCTTTTAAAAGAGATTTGTATAATAATTTCTTTTTATTTACATAAATTTCTTCGTTTAACATTAATTACTCTAAATAACTATTTGTTTGCTGGTAAATATTTTATTTTATAAATTATTTTTTAAATTTATAGTCTTTTATTATTAATCTATTATTTATATAATTTATTGGGTCAAATCATTTTGACTATGTGTTGAAATAATTTGACTATTGAGATTTTGATGATGAAATGATTTATGCGTTTTCATGTAGGTGTATCGAAATCATATTTCATGAGACTTGGCTCTAATGAGGCTCATTAGACCGATTTGGCATTAGATGCACATAATTAGACGTGCAGTCTAGCTCGTGGAGTTAGACGTGTAGTCTAATAGATTCCGTAATTAGACGTGCAGTCTAACTCGTGGAGTTAGACGTGTAGTCTAATAGATCTCGGAATTAGATGTGCAGACTAACTCAGTGGAGTTAGACGTGGAGTCTAATGTAAACGAAATTAGATGTGCAGTCTAACTTAGTGGAGTTAGACGTGTAGTCTAATGTATACGAAATTAGACGTGCAGTCTAATGTATACAGAATTAGTCGTGCAGTCTAACTCAGTGGAGTTAGACGTGCAGTCTAATGTATATGGAATTAGACATGTAGTCTAACTTAGTGGAGTTAGACTTGCAGTCTAATGTATACAGAATTAGACGTCCAGTCTAACTCAGTGGAGTTAGACGTGCAATCTAATGTATACAGAATTAGACGTGCAATCTAACTCAGCGGAGTTAGACACGCAGTCTATTGGATAGAGAAAGTTAGACGTAAGTCTAACTCCTTCAGACAATTCTGAAGTAGAACCGGAAATTAGACGTGCAGTCTAACTCAGTAGAGTTAGACGTGCAGTCTAATGGTTTGTGAATAATTAGACATGAAGTCTAATTAATGAAAGTTAGACGTGTAGTCTAACTCCTTCAGATTAGTCTAAAGTGATTGTAATTAGACGTAAGTCTAATTCCATTAGACTAGGCGGTCTAATGGATTCTGTTCTTAGACGAGGATGTTTGATTTCATTAGACGAGGTCGTCTAACTGAAATACGTCTAATGCTCAGCTTAAGCAGTATGCTTAAAGCTAGCAGTCGCCTACCCACGTGTTATAGCTGTACTCTACTCCTGCTCCACTTTCTAGTGAAGATCAGTACGATGGCTATATGCAACCAACCAAAGAATGCCACGTAAGAGAATTTCCCTCACATTACTTGTTTTGTAGGTACATCCCTGATGGAATATTCGGCGCACTACCAGTTGTTGTACGGCCACGATCCTTGTGCTCAGAAGCTTCTGTGTACTATGGAGGTTTTCCAATGGAAGAGTGCCACGTATCATTCTAAAGATTCGACCGTTAGTCTCTGTCCAGTATTTATCAAATCTCAAGGACAATGGACAACGTGTGAAGCAATTTGATCAAGTGAGAGAAATCTATCTGGGAAGAACTACCGAGCAATAAATCCTTTGAATATTCATACTGTGAAGCTGCTTTCCTGATTGTACTGTATGTGAATCAAGAGAGATCTAGAATCAAATACACCTTTAACTGAGTGATATTCTTCATCTTGTATATTGAACAGAGTGTGTTCTGTTCAATAGTAAGCTAAGTGTGTGTAAACTGTATTTGATTCTTATCATATTATAGTGAATCATTCCGCTGGTTTGAAGAAGGGGTGACGTAGGAGAGTTTCTCCGAACATCCATAAACAAACTGCTGTGTTATTTCATTTCTGTCATCTTTTCATTTTTCATCTTAAGTTTCAAACCCAAGTATACAATTCCGCATTGATTCTGTTTCAAGTGTTTATAAGAGTTTGCGTAGAATAGAAAGTGAATTAAATCCTTAATATGATTTCTTTCAAACCGTTTTTCATAAGCCTTCATCAATAGCCAGACCCCGTCTCTATCGATAAATTCGATCCTATCATAATTAATTTTCTATTATTCAATATATCTTTAATCTATTATTCTATTATTTTATCTTTTTTTATTATTTTAATATAAATTTATAATTGAATTTAAACATATTTTTAATTTAGATTTTATTCAAATTTCCAAATAATTTATTAAAAAGCGTCAACCGTCTATCTTTCGTCCATATATTAACCCAATTCTAAGTCAACAACTCTTAAATGTCAAATTTTTAGACAAACATATATTTTTTTAATTAAGCTAACTAAGTTAATAAAAAATTTAAAATTAACTAGATTTAATAATTAAACACATTTTGCTAATAAATCATAAAATGAAAGTGTATTTTATGAGAGATATTTGGTAGAATCTATTTATTTATAATAGGAAATTATTTTTCTAAAGTAGTTTTAAACTATTTAAGAAATCAGTATATTATAGAATTTAATAGATAAAAAAATATCAGTTTTCAACCCAGATGTGGTAATAACGTGTTGGGTCAAATTATTTTGACTAAGTGTTGAAATAATTTACCCTCTGATATTTTGATGATGAAATAACTTATGAGTGTTGATACAGGTGTATTGAGACAATATGTTATTAGACTTGGATCTAATGAGGGTCATTAGGCCGATCTTGTTTTTCATTTTCATAAAATTAGACGCACAGTCTAACTCATCGGAGTTAGACATGCAGTCTAATAGACGTGTAAATTAGACGGACGGTCTAATAGTTACACGGAATTAGACGTACAGTCTAACTCATCAGAGTTAGACGTGTAGTTTAATAGATGTAAATAATTAGACGCAAGTCTAATGAATACACGAAATTAGACGTAAGTCTAATAGAATTAGACGTACAGTCTAACTCATCGGAGTTAGACGTGTAGTCTAATAGATATAAAGAATTAGACGCAAGTGTAATGAATACACGGAATTAGACGTAAGTCTAATATATTTGTAATTAGACGGGCAGTCTAATTGATGTGGAATTAGACGTGAGTCTAATTAGTGAAAGTTAGACGTGAGTCTAACTCCTTTAGACAAGTCTGAGGTAGAACCGGAATTAGACGTGCAGTCTAACTCAGTAGAGTTAGACGTGTCGGTCTAATGGTTATTGAATAATTAGACGTGAGTCTAATTAGTGAAAGTTAGACGTGAGTCTAACTCCTTCAGACAAGTATGAGGTAGAACCGGAATTAGACGTGCAGTCTAAATTAGTGGAGTTAGACATGCTAGTGTAATGGTTATTGTAATTAGACGCGAGTCTAATTCTATTAGACCAGGCGGTCTAATAGACGTTTTTCTGTTAGAAGGAGATGACTTATTTCATTAGACTGATTTTCTCTGAAATACGTCTAATGCTCAGTTTAAGTAGTACGCTTGAATCTAGTATTTCTCCTACCCACGTGCTATAGCTGTACCCTACTCCTACTCCACTTTCCAGTAAAGATTAGTACAACAACTATATGCATCTAATCAAGGAATGCCACGTAAGAGAATTTTCCTCATATTACTTGTTTTGCAAGTACATCCCTAATATAATATTCGGCGCACTATCAGTTCTGTACGGCCACGATCCTTGTGCTCAGAACCTGCTGTGTACAATGGAGGTTTTCCAATGGAAGAGTGCCACGTATCATTCTTGAAATACGACCGTTAGCTCCTGCTCAGTATTTAACCAATCCTAAGGACAACGGACGAAGCACCTTGAACTTTTGCCTTACACAACAAACAAGAAATCTGATTTTACAGAGAGAGAAACTACACAATCATCTTGCTTCTTGAATTCAAATTGTGAATCTTCTTTCTGATTGTACTGTGTGTGAATCGAGAGAGAGAGCTAGAATCAAAACACCTTTAGCTAAGTGATATTCCTCATCTTGTAATTGAAAAGAAAGTGTTCTGTTCAATAGTGAGCTAAGTGTGTGTGTAAACTGTATTTGATTCTTATCATCTTATAGTGAATCCTTCTGGTGGTTGGAAGAAGGGGTGACGTAGGAGAGTTTCTCCGAACATCCATAAACAAACTGTTGTGTTCTTCATTTCTGTCATCTTTTCATATTTCATCTTGTGCTTCAAACCCAAGTAAACAATTCCGACTTGAATCCGTTTCAAGTGTTTACACAAGTTTGCGTAGAATAGAAAGAGATATTAATCCCTAACAGGATTTCTATCAAACCGTTAAGCCTTCATCCTTAGCCAGACCCTAGTCTCTATTCATAAAGCCGATCCTATCAATTGGTATCAGAGCCTTGTTTCTATTCTCAAGCATTAAGAACCCAAAGCATTCCTTGCATCAATAAAATTCCTCTTCTGTCAAGGGACAACTACGATTTGTGGATGATAAGAATGCAAGCTCACTTGGCTGCCATTGACTATGATATGTGGACTGTTATCACCGATGGCCCCATAAAGTTTTAAAAGCCAAGAAGTGAGTGGACTACTGAAGAAAAGGTGACCAACAATCTGGATAATATTGCTAAGAAAATTCTGTTCCAGTCACTCAACACGAATATATTATTTGAGATCAAGTCCTGTTCCACTGTAAAAGAAATATGGGATAAGCTCAACCAGATCCATGGTGTGAATTCTCAAACAAAGAAGAACCAGAAAACATTCATTTGCAGTCAGAACAAGTCCAGATGGGCTGACAGCGATACTGAGGAGTCTCCCGCTGAAAAAGAGAATGAAGCTGTAACATGTCTGATGGCAGATGACCAATCTAAGGTAAATGATATCTCTGCACTAGAATTTACAAACGAGGAGTTAACTAATGCACTCAATGAAATGGATATTGAGTACAAAAAGTTAGCTGACTCTTTTTATGAAATGAAATTTAAATATGAATCAACTGTTCTTTCTACAAACCAAGAAACTGAACCAAACGTTTTTGATGAAAACTTAACAGAGATCTCATCTGAAAATGAGATGCTCAAAGAACAGATCCAAACTCTTTCATCCGAAAACAAGAGACTGAACTATATTATCAGTGCATGGACAAGATCAGGAGATGCTGTCAAATATCAGATCAGCATGTTGAAACCTGCTAGATCTAGATCCGGTTTGGGATTTGACAGCAATGACCTTAATCTGTCCTGCAAAAAGTCAAAAACAAATGACAAGTTTAAGCCTATAAACTTTGTCAAAGGAAGTATGAATGACATTGAATCTGATCATATTCATGAAGAAGTTGCCTTAAAAAATGAAATAGTTTATGTTCCACCAACTGTTATCTGGCTTAAGATTAAGCTAGAAAAAGCTAATAAGTCTGGTAATTTAAAACCTGACTCTAAGTCAAGGAGATTTAAAAGAAAATTTTCTTCAAAAGTTAAAAGATCAGTGGCTAGCAGGAAGTCATCTGCTAAGTCAAAATCTTATGCATTAATCACAACTCAAAATGAGAAATCCATCAGAATAACTCAAATATGGATCCCTAAGGGACTGATTGACCGAGGACCCAATTGAATGTGGGTACCAAAAGATTGTAAATATCTATTTATGTAGGTACAAATAAATGAAGGACTAGAGGAATCTGTATGGTATCTTGATAGCGGATGTTCCAGGCATATGACTGGAAACAGACGGCTTCTCACTGATATATCAGACTGCTCTGGACCTAAGATCACATTTGGTGACAACAAGAAGGGTAAGACCATGAGTAAGGGTAATATTATCCATGGTAACTTAACTATTAATGATGTGCTGCTGGTTGACAACTTGTGTTATAACTTAATCAGTATTAGTCAACTATGTGATAATAGTTTGTCAGTAGACTTTCAAACTCATGCATGTTTAGTTAAAGACCAAGATGGAAACATTTTATTAACTGGAAGTAGAGTAGGAAACTCATATAAAATGAATTGGCAAAAGGAGACATCTGACCCTATGTGCATGATTGCCAAGAATGAGTAGAAATGGTTATGGCATAAACGTTTGAACCATTTGAATTTTAAAACCATTAACAACATTTGTTCAAACAATTTAGTTATTGGTTTACCCAATCTTCAGTTTTCAAAGGACAAGATATGCACTTCTTTCCATTTAGGCAAACAGGGAAGATCATCGTTCAAAAGCAAAGGGAAATCACAATCCAACCGTATCCTAGAACTTTTACTTATGGATCTTTTTGGCCCAATTCCTGTAAAAAGTATAGGAATAATGAGTTTTGCCTTAATTGTTATCGATGACTTTTCACGTTTTACATGGGTTACATTTTTACCATCAAAAGATAAAACTGCTGAAAACTTGATTAGGATATTTAAAGGGATTCAGAATCAGAAATTTTTAAATATCACATGCATCAGAAGTGATCAGGGAACTGAATTCACTAACAGATACCTAACATCTTATCTCGAGGAGACTGGAATTAGGCACGAGTTGTCTAGTGCCAGAACTCCACAGCAAAATGGCATTGCTGAGAGAAGAGTGAGAACTCTGAAGGAAGCAGCAAGATCTATACTTGCTGAATCAGATGTTCCTCAGAGGTTCTGGGCAGAAACCATTAGTACTGCTTGCTATACACAAAATCGGTCAATAATTAACAAACGTTTTGATAAAACTCCCTATGAACTGTATTATGGGAGAATTCACACATTTTCTTACTTTAAGATTTTTGAGTGTAAATATTTTATCCATAACAATGGAAAGCTTTATTTGACTGCTTTTGATGCTAAAGCAGATGAGGGATTCATGTTGGGATACTCATCAGTAAGCAATGCTTACAAAGTATACAACAAAAGAACACAAACTGTTGAAGAATCCCTTCATGTAGTTTTTGATGAGCTTGTTGAGAGCAAATCCAATGAACCCATTGATCTTGTTGATAGACTACAAGCGGCTAGTCTTGAGTCTGTATGTGAAGAAGAAGAAACCTTGGACAAGCGGATGGCTCTATCTGATCCTGTGGCTGATCCAGTTGAAGCTCAACCAGATGTGCAAACTCCTGTTCAACAAGAAGTTGAGAGTTTGGATGTCGCGGTGTCACCGGTTCAGATGACCAATCCCTCTGGTTCTAACTTCAGATGGAACAGAAATCATCCACCAGAACTGATAATCGGAAATCCTTTTTCTCCTCGAAGGACAAGACGTCAACTGATGGATGAAATGGCCAATTCTGTATTTATTTCTCAAATTGAACCAAAGAAGATTAGTGAAGCTATAGTTGATCTAGATTGGATAATTGCTATGCAAGAGGAGTTAAACCAATTTGATAGAAATAAAGTGTGGTATCTTACTCCTAGACCAACTGACAAGTCAGTCATAGGAACAAGATGGGTCTTTAGAAACAAGCTTAGTGAAGATGGCTTAGTCATTAGAAACAAAGCTCGTTTAGTTGCTCAAGGATACAGACAAGAGGAAGGTATTGATTTTGATGAGTTTTTTGCACCGGTTGCAAGACTAGAGGCAATTAGAATCTTCCTAGCATATGCATCATTTAAGAACTTTAAAGTCTTTCAAATGGATGTGAAAAGTGCATTCTTAAATGGAAAATTAAGTGAAGAAGTATATGTTGAGAAACCTCCTGGTTTCATAGATCATGTTTTGCCAAATCATGTTTATAGGCTTACAAAGCATTGTATGGTCTAAAACAAGCTCCTAGAGCTTGGTATGACACTTTAACCAATTTCTTGTTTGATCGTGATTTTGTTGTTGGAACAGTGGATAAAACCTTGTTTAAATTCTCTAAAGATTCTCACATATTACTTGTTCAGATATACGTTGATAACATTATTTTTGGGTCTACTAACCCCAAATTGTGTGAGAAATTTGCCAAGCTGATGCAGGATAGGTTTGAAATGAGCATGATGGTAGAACTTACATTCTTCCTTGGGCTTCAGATCCGTCACCTGGAAAATGGAACTCTCATCAACCAAGAAAAATACACCAAAGAACTGCTAAAGAAGTTTGGTTTGGAGAACTGTTCTGCAGCAGCTACTCCAATGAGCTCTTCAGTTAAATTGGATAAATATGAAGGTGCCAAAGTGTCAATGTAACAGCATATAGAGGACTCATCGGTTCTTTGCTATATGTAAATGCTAGAAGGCCAGACATTCAATTTGTTGTTGGTGTTTGTGGCAGATTTCAGGCTGATCCTAAACTCTCTCATTTTACTGCTGCTAAACGTATTCTTAAATACTTAAAGGGAACTCAAAATGTGGGACTGTGGTATCCGAAGGATTTCAGTTTCAATTTAATTAGTTTCTCAGATGCAAATTATGCAGGATGCAAAATTGATAGAAAAAGCACAAGTAGAACTTGCCAGTTCCTTGGAGATCGTCTAATCACTTGGTTCAGCAAGAAGCAGACGTCAGTCGCCACGTCTACAGCAGAAGCAAAGTATCTTGCAGCTGGTAGTTGTTGCTCTCAAGTTTTGTGGATTCAACAACAGCTCAGAGACTATGGGATTGAGGCTGATGAATCTCCAACTTTCTGCGACAACACAAGTGCTATCACAATCTCCTACAACCCCGTTCTGCATTCTCGGACAAAGCACATTGAAATCAGGCATCATTTCATCCGAGAACACGTCAATCAGAAGTAAATACGTCTTGAACATGTTCCTACAGATCAACAAACTGCGGACATTTTCACGAAACCTCTACCGGAAGCTAAGTTTTCTCACTTTAGAAACATGCTAGGTCTTGTTGATCTTGATTGACGTGATTATGTGCATAAATTGAGGGGGAATGTACTGTTCAAAACGCAACTAAACAGATATGAAATACGGAGGTCTTAATTTGCCTAAGGATTCAGAGTTTTAAGAAACACAGCTACTTAGACTCTCATCTACCATTAGCAGTTTCACCTCTATATGAAATCATTGTCTTGGTTATTTTAACCTGCTTGGTTAGACGGATGCTTCTATTAGACGGACACGTCTAATAGACGTTAGACGTTTTTACGTCATGAGCAAGAGGATTCTCACGTCTAATCAGACACGCGTGTCTCACGTGATGTTATAGCATAATTAGACTTACACGTCTAATAGACTGATTTTCAAAAGAAGTTGAAAATGTGAAAAGGAAAATAAAACGTCTAACTATTGTTGTAATTAGACTCTTCATCTTTTGGATTTTCGGACAACTGTCTTTTAATGATTTCTGTTTAAGTCTTCTTTCCCGCCGAAAAATAAATCAGTCATTCCTCAAAAGAATTGAAGACACGTGTCTCTCAATATGCAAGGAATGACTAATATTTCTGATAACTTTTGCTTGTACACTTTGTATTAAACATTCTGTTTCATGCTAACATTAAATGTTGTGTTTATTGGGAACTGTCTTTTGAAATTCTTGATGGTAGGAGCAATAATTAGCTTTCTTATACATGGTTAAAACTCTGATATTGATAGGATCATTCACTCTAAGAAATAGAAAATCCTTGAAATCATTCTCTCTTTAGAAGTCGAATCGTTGAAACCATTGTTCATCAAATCAAAATGCTGTCCTTTCGACCAAAATCGATTCAAGTGGACTTTCAATCTATATCCACTCTTCAATCTCCGGGCATGCATAGGATGTTCGAAACATTAAAAGCTTTTGGGCTGAGAAGATTACTCACTCCTCATGAAACCTATCATGAACAGCTAGTCAACGAATTCTTCGAAACCGCTAGCTTCTATCAAGATAGTGTTATTGCTGGAGCCGTAATGGGCCAGATGGTCTGGATCACAGAAGAATCTTTTGGTGCATTTTTCCATCTCCCAAAAGAAGTATTGATGATTTCTCAACCAATCCTCCTAGTCTAATGATTACGATGATGAAAGTCTTTTCCGATTCCCCTGAAGTAGATATTCATGGAAAGAAAAACCTCCTGAAGGTTAAATATGCTCTCTTAAGCGATATCATATCAAAATCCCTTTTGTCTAAAGAAACTTCTTACAAGTACTGTACGAAGGTCTTTCAGATAATGGTGGCTATCACCAGGGGTGTTCGGTGAACTGGACAAGCTTCCTCTTCGGGAATCTTGTCAGAATGGTTGTCGCTAGGAAGAAGATTTTCGACTTTGACGGTCCTATCAGTTCTTTTCTCTGTCATCGTTTGAATGAACCCGGTAAGAGTTTTCCCCTTCCTTCTAAGATCTTGAACTACCAGAAAGTGGTAGATTACATTCAAAGGGTGGAAACGCTTAAGTCAAAGAATAGGAAAAGTGAAGACTCCAACTCCCCTCTAACTACAAACTTAGAGATCTCTTAGGTTGAAGTCTATCCTTTCCAGAAGTCATGACTAGGAAGAAGAAGAAGAAGACTAGTGATTAAATGTCTTTTTGAAGTTATTTTTGAATGTTTTCATGATATTTTTAGTAAACTTATCTTGGTTACATTGAACAATGTTTTGAGTGTTTCTTCTGAAAACACTCACATGTGATTAAGTTGGATGTTTTTGAATGATTACTTGCATGCTTTTTGTTTATTTATATGGTGAATGCATGTTTTGATTTATGTTTGCAGGTAGTCTGCAATTTCTTCATCAAAAAGGGGGAAATTGTTGGATCAAATTATTTTGACTAAGTGTTGAAATAATTTATCCTCAGATATTTTGATGATAAAATAACTTATGAGTGTTGATACAAGTGTATTGAGACAATACGTTATTAGACTTGGATCTAATGAGGGTCATTAGACCGATCTTGTTTTTCATTTGCATAAAATTAGACGCACAGTCTAACTCATTGGAGTTAGACGTGTAGTCTAATAGTTACACGGAATTAGACGTAAGTCTAATAGAATTAAACGTACAGTCTAACTCATCGGAGTTAGACGTGTAGTCTAATAGATGTAAAGAATTAGACGCAAGTCTAATGAATACACGGAATTAAACGTAAGTCTAATAGAATTAGACATACAGTCTAACTCATCGGAGTTAGACGTGTAGTCTAATAGATGTAAAGAATTAGACGCAAGTCTAATGAATACACGAAATTAGACGTAAGTCTAATATATTTGTAATTAGACGGGCAGTCTAATTGATGCGGAATTAGACGTGAGTCTAATTAGTGAAAGTTAGACGTGGGTCTAACTCCTTCAGATAAGTCTGAGGTAGAACCGGAATTAGACGTGCAGTCTAACTCAGTGGAGTTAGACGTGTCGGTCTAATGGTTATTGAATAATTAGACGTGAGTCTAATTAGTGAAAGTTAGACGTGAGTCTAACTCTTTCAGACAAGTCTGAGGTAGAACCAGAATTAGACGTGCAGTCTAACTCAGTGGAGTTAGACGTGTCGATCTAATGGTTATTAAATAATTAGACGTGAGTCTAATTAGTGAAAGTTAGACGTGAGTCTAACTCCTTCAGACAAGTCTGAGGTAGAACCGGAATTAGACGTGCAGTCTAACTCAGTGGAGTTAGACGTGCCGGTCTAATGGTTATTGAATAATTAGACGTGAGTCTAATTAGTGAAAGTTAGACGTAATTCTAACTCCTTCAGACAAGTCTGAGGTAGAACCGGAATTAGACTTGCAGTCTAACTCAGTGGAGTTAGACGTGCCGGTCTAATGGTTATTGAATAATTAAACGTGAGTCTAATTAGTGAAAGTTAGACGTGAGTCTAACTCCTTCAGACAAATCTGAGGTAGAACCAGAATTAGACGTGCAGTCTATCTCAGTGGAGTTAGACGTGCTAGTCTAATGGTTATTGTAATTAGACGCGAGTCTAATTCTATTAGACCAGGCGGTCTAATAGACATTTTTCTGTTAGAAGGAGATGACTTATTTCATTAGACTGATTTTCATAATCCGTCTAACTGAAATACGTCTAATGCTCAGTTTAAGCAGTACGCTTGAATCTAGCATTTCTCCTACCCACGTGCTATACTGTACCCTACTCCTGCTCCACTTTCCAGTGAAGATTAGTACAACAGCTATATGCATCCAATCAAAGAATTTCACGTAAGAGAATTTTCCTCACATTACTTGTTTTGCAGGTACATCCCTGATGGAATATTCGGCGCACTACCAGTTCTGTACGGCCACGATCCTTGTGCTCAGAACCTGCTGTGTATAATTGAGGCTTTCCAATGGAAGAGTGCCACTTATTATTCTTGAAGTTTCGACCGTTAGCTCTTGCACAGTATTTAACCAATCCTAAGGACAACGGACGAAGCACCTTGAACTTTTGCCTTACACAACAAACAAGCAATCTGATTTTATAGAGAGAGAAACTACTCAATCATCTTGCTTACTGAATTCAAATTGTGAAGCTTCTTTCTGATTGTACTGTGTGTGAATCGAGAGAGAGAGCTAAAATCAAAACACCTTTAGCTTAGTGATATTTCTCATCTTGTAATTGAACAGAAAGTGTTCTGTTCAATAGTGAGTTAAGTGTGTGTGTGTAAACTATATTTGATTCTTATCATCTTATAGTGAATCCTTCCGGTGGTTGGAAGAAGGGGTGACGTAGGAGAGTTTCTCCGAACATCCATAAACAAACTGTTGTGTTCTTCATTTCTGTCATCTTTTCATATTTCATCTTGTGCTTCAAACCCAAGTAAACAATTCCGCCTTGAATCCGTTTCAAGTGTTTACACAAGTTTGCGTAGAATTGAAAAAGATATTAATCCCTAACAGGATTTCTATCAAACCGTTTTTCATAAGCCATCATCCTTAGCTAGACCCTAGTCTCTATTGATAAAGTCGATCCTATCATAACGGGTATCTAAAAATTAAAGATCACATATTCTATTCTAGTTAATAAAACCTGAGATTTAAGTATAAGTCTTTATAAGATAATGTTAGTTTCCTAAATTATGAAAATATAAAATAAAATATATCAAAATATTTTAGTTAATGATTTTGATAGTTTTAATATTTTAATAAAATAACAAGATTATTATTAATATGGATGTCTAAACTTTTCCATTTTATAAATATCAATTTTTTTAAACACCTTTTATAAATTGTAAATATCTACATTTTATAAATTTTAATGATTATTTAAGAAATATTTATTTATAAGGTAAGAATCTGCATAAAATTTACCTTCAAAAAATATTGATATAATTTATTATTTTATCAATTTTAAATGATTATTTTAGGATTTTTTTATAACAAATATCTAAATAAATTTTCTTTCTTTTAAAAGAGATTTATATAATAATTTCTTTTTATTTACATAAATTTCTTTGTTTAACATTATTTACTCTAAATAACTATTTGTTTGCAGTGAATATTTCATTTTATATATTATTTTTTAAATTTATAGTCTAATGAATATAAATACTCTCTAGTTCTTTGAATAAATTAACTTTAATTTTTTATATCAAACACAATGAACAAATTATTCTTTAATCTAGTGTGGGTGTTAGCTCATTTCACGTAAGTTTAATTTTCTTTCTATTTATGATTAGTTTAAATTTAATGATATCATTAATAATAAAAACATGTATGACAATTTAATTTTTACAAAGAATGATAAAGAAGTGGCAAGGGTTTGTTTTAACAAGAGCGCTATTTTTAAAGGCCTATGTTTTAAGGATAGCAGTTGTAAAAATAATTGTTTACCCGAATCTGTTAACAATTTTGATGGGTATTGTGATAATTTTATATGCATATGTGAAAGATCTATTCATGTTCTTTAAAAACACAAATGTACCAACTATGGATGTGAAAATAAATATTTAATGCTTATTTAATTATAATATCTAATTACTAATATTATTTTATTAGCATATTAGTTTTAACAATAATTCATTAATCATATATACATAATAAAACTTAATTTTAAAAAGTTCTAGATTATCGGGTCATCGCACCACACCCAACGTCCCACTTTATGAGAAAAAACGAATCGGGTTACATAATCTATTGACTCGCGAATTAAAACGGGTTATAAAATAATATGAAAAGTCATAACAAAAAATTAAATTAAAAAAAGATGAAAATTCATTTTTATATTATTAATACTCGTATTTATTAAATTCATTTAAATATAAATTATTTGTATAAAAGGTGTAGATCAATTTTGCTCAAACTTCAATATCATTAAATTTCCAGATAAATGGAACAAAATTATAGATCTTGTTAAGAAAAAGTCTAAGGAAGATAACTTTTATGCGAATGTTTTCAAATGCTTCTTTGAAGTCCTAGTCTACAATACCTAGAGAGAAAGAAATACAAGAATTCATAGCACGAATAAGAGAACAGAAGGAAAAGCTTAGGATGATATTATCTCTGATGGCAACGCTCTCATACATAAATGGAGGGGAATTCTAATTAATGAGAACAGTTGGAAGCTCAGTGAAAGATTGAATATCCCATTAAAATCATTACAAAGAAAAGAAGTTTCAAATCGTTCTTGTTTAATGACTTGTTTGTATTCAATTGTTTGTTATTCTGTTTTTTTATTTAGTTATTTCAAACTCATTTGGTATTTTCAAAAATGCTAGGCTCTGTCTAGCTTTGTTTTTTTAATTCATTTTCCTCTTTTAGAATTTTTAATGAAATTAAACTAATCTATTTTCCAAAAAAAAAATATATTTTATTTTTTCTTCCCATTTATTATATGCACCATTATTTTAACAATTTTTTAATTCAACATAATAATGTATTAGATTATATAAATAATTGTACCTTAGTTTTTAATTAAAATTTCAAAATAATTTATTAAAAAAATAATGTTATACGTTTTCTATATATTTATTATTTATATAATTAATTTTCTTTTATTCATTATATCTTTGAACTATTATTCCATTATTTTATTTTTTAGGTTAATTTATATAATTATATAATAGATTTTAAAATTATTTTTAATTTATTTTTAATTTATTTTTAATTTATTTTTTCATATTTAATTTCCAAATAATTTAATAAAAAAAATATTTTTATACATTCTTTTTATATTTATTATTTATACAATTAATTAATTTCTTTAATTCATTATATACTTTATCCATTATTCATTAATCATTAGATATATATACATACATAAAAAGTTTAAATTAAATTCACCAAACACAAGTGATTAAAGTGTTCACATTTCATATTTGAGGTGAGAGTTTGAGTCTCAATTAATGTGAACTTGAGAATATTCAAATAAATGTGATGGTACATGTGGGTGTGAATTTAAATTTTAGGAAAGGGGGCATGATAGTTCGTATTGAAAGTTAATAATTACTTTATGTGAGTCCCTATGTAAATGCGTGTGAATTTTTGGTTAATGGGAAAGTTTATAATAAAATATCAATTAGAAAAATGCTTAAAGTGAAGTAACAATATATATAATAACGGTTAAACTTAAAAAGCTCTAAATTAGTGGGTCTCGTACCACAGTTCTCGACCCACTTTATAAAACAAAATGTACCGGGTTAAAGAATCTATTAACTCGCCAATCATATAAACGAGTCACCGACTAAAAAATGAAATAATAATATGAAGAGTCACCGACTGAAAAATTAAGTAATAATATAAAGATTCACCGACTAAAAAATTTAATTAATGAATATGAAAAGTTATTTTTATATTTTTAATCTTCATATTTATTAAATACAAATAATGGTATACATCCTCTAAATATTTATTATTTATATAATTAATTTTCTTTTATTCAATATATCTTTAATCTATTATTCTATTATTTTAAATTTTTTATTATTTTAATATAAACATATAATTGAATATAAAAATATTTTTAATTTAAGTTTTAATTCAAATTTTCAAATAATTTATTAAAAAGCGTCAACTGTCTTTTCTTTCGCCCATATATTAACCCAATTTTAAGTCAATAATTCTTAGATGTCAAATTTTAAGACAAACATAACTTTTTTTAATTAGGCTAACTAAGTTAATAAAAAATTTAAAATTAACTAGATTTAATAATTAAACACATTTTTCTAATAAATCATAAAATGAAAGTGTATTTTATGAGAGATATTTGGTAGAATCTATTTATTTATAATAGGAAATTATTTTTCTAAAGTAGTTTTAAACTATTTAAGAAACCAATATATTTTAGAATTTAATAGATAAAAAAATATCAGTTTTTAACTTAGATGTTGTGGTAATAATGGGTATCTAAAAATTAAAGATCACATATTCTATTCTAGTTAATAGAATTGAGATGTAAGTATAAGTCTTTATAAGATAATGCTAGTTTCCTAAATTATGAAAATATAAAATAAAATATATTAAAATATTTTAGTTAACGATTTTGATAATTTTAATATTTTAATAAAATAACACAAGAAACAAGCTTATTATTAATATGGATTTCTAAACTTTAATTTTTTCATTTTATAAATATTAATTTCTTTAAACACCTTTTATAAATAGTAAATATCTAAATTTTATAAATTTTAATTATTATTTAAGAAATATTTATTTATAAGGTAAGAATCTGCATAAAATTTACCTTTAAAAAATATTGATATAATTTATTATTTTATTAGTTTTAAAGGATTATTTTAGGATTTTTTTATAACAAAAATCTAAATAAATTTTCATTATTTTAAAAGAGATTTATATAATAATCTTTTTTTATTTACATAAATTTCTTTGTTTAACATTAATTACTCTAAATAACTATTTGTTTGCGGGTGAATATTTTATTTTATATATTATTTTTTAAATTTATAGTCTTTTATTAATAATTTATTATTTATATAAAATTTTCTTTTATTCAATATATCTTTAATCAATTATTCTATTATTTTAATTTTTTTTATTATTTTAATATAAACATATATTTAAATTTAAAAATATTTTTAATAAAGGTTTTAATTCAAATTTCCAAATAATTTATTAAAAAGCGTAAATTGTCTTTTCTTTCGCCCATATATTAACCCAATTCTAAGTCAACAACTATTAGATGTTAAATTTTAAGACAAACATAACTTTTTTAATTAGACTAATTAAGTTAATAAAAAATTTAAACTTAACTAGATTTAATAATTAAACACATTTTGCTAATAAATCATAAAATGAAAGTGTATTTTATGAGAGATATTTGGTAGAATCTATTTATTTATAATAGAAAATTATATTTCTAAATTAGTTTTTAACTATTTAAGAAAAAAATATATTTTAGAATTTAATAGATAACAAAATATAGTTTTCAACCTAAATGTTTTGATAATAACTGGTATCTAAAAATAAAAAATCACATATTTTATTCTAGTTAATAAATCCTGAGATGTAAGTATAAGTCTTTATAAGATAATTCTAGTTTCCTAAATTATGAAAATATAAAATAAAATATATCAAAATATTTTAGTTAATGATTTTGATAACTTTAATATTTTAATAAAATAACACAAGAAACAAGCTTATTATTAATATGGATGTCTAAACTTTAATTTTTCCATTTTATGAATATCAATTTCTTTAAACACTTTTTGTAAATTGTAAAAATCTACATTTTATAAATTTTAATCATTATTTAAGAAATATTTATTTAGAAGGTAAGAATCTGCATAAAATTTACCTTTACAAAATATTGATATAATTTATTATTTTATCAATTTTAAATGATTATTTTAGGATTTTTTTATAACAAATATCTAAATAAATTTTCTTTCTTTGAAAAGAGATTTATATAATATTTTCTTTTTATTTACATAAATTTCTTTGTTTAACATTAATTACTCTAAATAACTATTTGTTTGCTGATAAATATTTCATTTTATATATTATTTTTCAAATTTATAGTCTTTTAAATGAATATAAATACTCACTAGTTCTTTGAATAAATTAACTTTAAGTTTTCATATCAAACACCGTATGAACAAATTATTCTTTAATCTTGTGTTGATGTTAGCTCTTCTCATTTCACGTAAGTTTAATTTTCTCTCTATTTATGATTAGTTTAAATTTAATGATATCATTAATAATAAAAACATGTATGACTATTTAATTTTTACAGAGAATGATATAGTAGTGGCAATAGTTTGTTTTAACAAGAGCGCTACTTTTTAAAGGCCTATGTTTTAAGGATAGCAGTTGTAAAAATAATTGCTTACCCGAATCTGTTAACAATTTTGATGGGTATTGTGATAATTTTGTATGCATATGTGAAAGACTATGTGAATAGTCTATTCATGTTCTTTAATAATACAAATGTACCAACTATGGATGTAAAAATAAATATTTAATGCTTATTTAATTGTGATATCTAATTACTAATTTTATTTTATTAGCATATAAGTTTTAACAATAATTCATTAAAATTATATACATAATAAAACTTAATTTTAAAAAGTTCTAGATTATCGGGTCATCGCACCACACCCAACGTCCCACATTATGAGAAAAAACAAATCGGGTTACATAATCCATTGACTCGCGAATTTAAACGGGTTATAAAATAATATGAAAAGTCACAACAAAAAATTAAATTAAAAAAGATGAAAATTCATTTTTAGATTATTAATATCCGTATTTATTAAATTTATTTAAATATAAATTATTTGTATCAAAGGTGTAGATCAATTTTGCTCAGAACTTCAATATCATTAAATTTCCAGATAAATGGAACGAAATTATAGATCTTTTTAAGAAAAAGGATAAGGAAGATAACTTTTATGCGAATGTTTTTAAATACTTCTTTGGAGCCCTAGTCTACAATACCTAGAGAGAAATAAATACAAGAATTCATAGCACGAATAAGAGAACAGAAGGAAAAGCTTAAGATGATATTGTCTCTGATGGCAACTAGGGATGGCAATGGGGCGGTTCGGTTCGGTGAATGACAATACCATCCTCGCCCCAAATTTACCCACCCCGCCCCGATCCCCGACCCGATTCCCAACTTGGTTTTTAAATATAAACCATCCCCGCCCCGATCGGGTACGGGGTTTCCCCGCGGTGCACCGAAACCGAATAACAATTTAAATTTAAAATATAAATAATAAAATAAAATAAAATAATTCATATATTTAGAGTTATAAATTATCAAAATATTAAATACCAAACAAAAATAACATTCAATAATAATAATTTTAAAGTATTAAATACCAAAACAAATAAACTTCCAATAATAATAATGTTTCAAAATATAACAAAAACTCTAATTAGACTAAATCTCCATTCTTCATCTTCATTCTTCAATGGTTAGGATCACATTCTGTATTAATAAAAAAATATATTTATAAATAAAATGAAGTATTATTATATATATTACATATTTAATAAAAAAAATCTAACATTTTTCTTCTTCTCATTTTCATCATCTCTTACTACATTCAAAAACGACCTAGTAGGCTAGTACTATGTTCAATTGGCACTAATAACATTAGATTCTACATTCATAAAAAAGAATATTAATAAATAACAAGACAAGACAATTTTATTGATTAATAACATCATAAAAATTCATAACCTTTTTCTTCATCATCCACTTTAACATCTTCATCATCAACATCTAATAAAAATGAAGAATAATATATTAAATTTATTAATAGGATAAAGAGTTTAAAAACAAATCAATAAAATATTCAAATTACCTATATTTTCAAACTCGCATAACCAATTGCGAGTACACATTAGATCATCCCCATCCTTGTACCCATACATAGGTACAAATATGGGCCACATCAGCAGCCACATCACAAATAAATTATACCTCTCAATTTCTACCTCTATTCCCCAACCATCTCAAGTACAATTGTGGTCCCACCATCCACATCATCTAATTCATACAATATTTTTTAATTCAATAATTCAAGTAATCTTGTTTTATTTTTAATTATATTAATTTGTTTAAATTAATAAAACTAATATTTATAAATTATATTAAAAAATTAAAAATAATCAATAATTTTTAAAAATAATTTAGGAAATTATCATCACAATAATACTTGAAAAAAATAGACTACTAAAACGGTTATTTTTTTAAATAAAAAATTTAAAAAAAAAGCACATGTTAACTTTTTAGAAAAAAATGATCATTTTTATTTTTAAATTTTTATTTTTAAAAATGTTTAAATGTTTATTTTTTAAAATTTTTAAATGTTTATTTTTTTTGCATAAAAAAGTGGGGTGGGGACCACTTTTTTTGGCTTTTTCTCATTTGTACCCGGTAGCAAAACTTTGCTACTCATCTTTCTCTCTCCAGATTTGTACCCATCTCCCCATTAGTGTACCCAGGTATAAATTCTGTCCACATCAGATTTGTACCTACCGATGGGGATACTCTTAGTTCGCAAAGAGTTCAACTAACCTTCAAACTGAAAACACCTTCAAGATTCAAGAGAGAATCATGGATCAAATAAAGAAGATGTAACTAAAATTAAAATAAATTCTAGAGAGAGAAATGGTAATGACGATTGAGGAAGAGGAGAGGAAGATGAAGAGATTAAAAGTAAAAGATAATTAGAGACATTGTGTATTAAAGATAGCGTGTAGAGGGATGGAAGATAAAAAGGGTTTCAATGAAAAAGAGAAAAGTAATGATGACATTAATTAATGATTTCATTAATTAATATATTTTTATTAAATAAATATAATTATATTTTATCGGTTCGGTTCGGGGATCGGTTCGGTGCATGTAAATACCATCCCCGCCCCGAACCCCAGTCAACATATTTCGGGTTTTCCCCGATCCGCCCCGATCCCCAGTCAAAGCGGGGAAAAACCATACCAATCGGTTCGGTTCGGCTCGGTTTCAGCGGGGCGGATTCAAATTGCCACCCCTAATGGCAACGCTCTCATACATAAATGGAGGGAAATTCTGATTAATGAGGACAGTTGGAAGCTCAGTCAAAGATTGAATATCCCATATAAAATAATTACAAAGAAAAGAAGTTTCAAAACGTTCTTGTTTAATGACTTATTTGTAATTCAATTGTTTGTTATTCTGTTTTTTTTAATTTAGTTGTTTCGAACTCATTTAGTATTTTAAAAAATGCTTGGGTCTGTCTGTTAGATAAAATTAGACCGGTTCAAAGAACTTAACATAAATAAACCTTCCATGCAGGAACAAGGAACCAGACTGGTCAAACAAATGAACCGGCTAAGAAGATTAACCGGTCAAGATAGTAAACCGACCAGGAACATTCGGAATATGACCGCACAAAGAGAGGATCGGCCAGAACTAAAAACCGGAAACACCAGACAGTCGATCAGCTAGAAGGCAAAGGAATAACCGGAAGATGTCCGGTTAAACCAACTACACCGAAAGCCATCCGGTGAAAAGTCAAATGACCGACCAGCACAAGAAGCCACTTTGGGTATCTGTTGAGAATGATACCAAAGGAACAGACTGAACATTTCCATATTCATACAAGTCTGAGGAAAGTCTGCAGGCTGTAGAAGACAGTCCTACAGAATCTTTCCGCTTTCAGGATAAATTAGAGGCAATCTTCCCAGTACAGATAACTGTTTATCCGACAGTTGCCACATTGAGTAAAAGACAAACCTAGCAGGTTTGTCTTACACACCGGAAGAAGACTGCAAAGTCTGCAGAGTTGACCGCCAGGTCTGAAAAGATGACCGCAGGGTCTGAATCACTGAACCTCTGCTCAGCCAATCAGATTCAAGAGAGTGAAATATGACCGTTGGCATATTTCACCTATAAAAGGAGCAGATGAAGAAAAGTTCAAGTGGGACAACAAGAGAAACAAGAGAGATTCTAAGGGACACAAGTGACACAGCGAGCAATTAATATACAAGTAACAAGAGTGTGTTCTCTCTAGAAAAAGCCTAAGTGCTAAAGTTGAAGTGTGTATTTTACAATTTCGGTGTAAATTGTAAGTGTGTTATCGAGCAGGAAATAAGTCTCGATCGGATTGTATTTGTATTCCTTAGTGAATATCCTTCTCGCGGTTTCGAGAGGAAGGGGTGACGTAGGAGTTTTATCTCTGAACATCCATAAAAACCTATCTTGTTATTTACTTTCTGCTGGTTCTATATTCTAACCGATCTACACCATTCTAACCGACCTACATCATTTTGACCAACTCTACACTATCCATACCGAATCAACAGGATACAAAAACCGACCCATCAATTCTCAAACCTATATCATCCAAAACCGATTCTGCCTATCATACAAGTGTGCCGCTTCAAACTGAAACAAACATCTTCCGCACTTGAACCTAGTTCAAGGGTTTTTGACAGTTTGTGTAGTATTGAAACCCCAGTGTTAATCTCTAACAGGATTAATCACCACCCTTTGAGTGAAACCCGCTAACCGGCCCAACCCCGGTCCTTTAGCAGCGACCTAGATCCTAACAATTGGTATCAGAACAGTTAGTTTCAATACTCAAGCAAGCATGTCTTTCGATAGGCCTCCTATGCTAGAAGGTGGTGATTTTGCCAACTGGAAGGCACACATGCACCTACACTTAATCACCTTGGATGATGAGATGGAGTCCATTCTGGCCGAAGGACCGATAATCATTGATAAGGACAGAAAAGAATGGACAACTGAAGATAGGAGAAGAAATAACCTGGACAACCATGCTAGAAACCGGATCTCCAACAGTATGGACAGAACCACATACTGCAAGATTAGAGACTGCAAAACCGCAAAGGAAACATGGGATACGGTTATTCAGATCTTTGAGAGAAATGAAAGAACAAAGGAAAATAAGGTGATGGTAGCTACTCAGAAGTTTGAAAGCATCAAGATGAAACCGGGAGAAACAATGAAAGAGTACAGTGACCGGTTCACTGGTGTGTTAGATGAGCTAGCAACTCTTGGCAAGAGGTATGACAACAAGGAGGTTATCATGAAAGCTTTAAGATCTCTTCCAAGTGCATGGGACATAAAGACAATGGTGATGAGGGAATCAAACTGCCTAAGTAAGATGAAGTTGCATGATGTATTCGAAGATCTTAAGGCATATGAGTTCGAAATGAGATCTAGGACTGAAGAAGAAGTCTCAGCCTCAACCTCAACCAGAGCACTGATCACGTCCACAGAACCGGCTGCACTTGCACCTGCCTCTGCACCGATCAGAACCGCCGAACAGTTCACCAAGGATGCCATGGGAATGCTTGCACAGAAGTTTGGGAGGTTCATGAAAAGAAGCCGACCAACAAACTACAACTATGGTGATAAATCCAATGTAAGGTGTTATAACTGTAACTGTTTGGGACATTTTAAGTGGGAATGCAGAAAACCGAGGAGGGATGACCGAAAACCTGATTACCAAAATAACCGAAACAACTATCAACAAACCGGTGAAGGGAGTGAGGTTCAGAAAGCACTGATAGCCGATGATGGAGGAAGCTTATGGGCTCATAGTGACAGTGATGATGAACTCACATGCCTCATGGCAAATGAGGAACAGGTATTTGACTCTCCCTGTGAAGAATTTACTAAAGATGAGTTATATAATGCACTGAATGATATGGTAGAAGAGTATAAAAACTTGTTAGCCTTATTACCTAAGAAACTCAACTTTAGAACCGATCCTATAGTACCCATTCCGACAGAACCAGAAGTACCCGTTGTAACCGAACCGGAGATCATAGAACCTGATGAAATTCCTACCTTAGAAACCGAGTCAGAACCTGAACCACCACTTAAGACCGAACAATCTAGTGAACCAGCTAGAGAACTAACCGAGGAGGAAAATACCCGACTCCAGTATAAGATGGCCGCATATAAGAGATCTAGTGACATAGTAAAGAAAATGTGTAGTCATTACAGACATCCTTTTTGCATGTTCGGCTTAGGATACACAAAGGATATATCTAAAGACCAAAAACCCGTAGAGAAAGTAAGGTTTACAAGGAATAACCTTCCTCTTATAAGATTCATTAGAAGTTCCTTAACCGCTGAAGAAGAGTTGACCGCATATTATACGGAAGAAAAACTAAACTACAATTATGTTGGTCCAACCGACTCTGAGAAGTGGCTTGACCCTGAGAAAAGAAAAGCCGACCTGCTCAAAAATAGAAGAACCAATCCTCAACTGCATAGTACAAACCACAAAACACCCTCATTTAAGACTTTCATAGAAAAACCGAGATACCCAAAACCGAGTGCCAAAAGAACGGCTAAAACCTTAGCAAAGAAGGCTGTCCGGTTTGTCAAAGATTGGATACCCAAAGGACTAACCGCATGTGGACCCAAGTGAATGTGGGTACCAAATAGTTGTAAATATGTACTTTTTGCAGGACATAAAGAAACGGCTAGGAAACTCTGAATGGTATCTTGACAGTGGTTGCTCCAGGCATATGACCGGGAACAACAACCTGCTAACCGACATCAAAATAGAAACCGGTGCATTAATTACTTTCGGTGACAACTCAAAAGGTAGAACTGTGGGCAAGGGTAAGATTGTCCATGGTAACTTGACAATTGATAATGTGCTCTTAGTAGAAAACCTACGTTTTAACTTGCTAAGTATTAGTCAAATGTGTGATGTTGGATACACGGTAGAATTTCTTAAACATGCATGCTTAGTTAAGAACTCACAAGGTACCATACTACTCACCGGAAATAGGCTAGGAAATATCTACAAGGTAGACTGGAAAACTAAGGTAGAATATCCTATATGCATGATAGCTAAGGCCGATCAGACCTGGATATGGCATAAGAGACTAAACCATCTGAACATGAAAACCTTAAACTACATTCGCGGTAAAAAGCTAGTTGAAGGTATCCCTGACATAGTATTCAACAAGGATAAGGTTTGTTCAGCATGTCAAATGGGTAAACAAACTAAGTCAACCTTTAAAAGTAAAGGAAATATCCAATCTAGCCGATGCTTAGATCTCTTACACATGAATTTATTTGGACCGATTCAGGTCATTAGCATAAGAGGTATGTTGTACACCATGGTAGTTATTGATGATTACTCTAGGTTTACATGGGTAATATTTTTACCATCCAAACGAGAAACCGCAGCAAACTTGATCACATTACTTAAACGTTTACAAAATGAAAAATCAACTCGCATTAATAGCATTAGAAGTGATCGAGGTACCAAATTCACCAATAGTACTTTAATCGCATTTCTTGATGAATCCGGTATTAGACACGAGTTGTCTAGTACTAGGACTCCTCAACAAAATGGCCTGGCCGAGAGAAGAAACCGGACTCTCAAGGAAGCCGCACGGTCCATGATAGCCGATTCTAGCATTCCTCAGAAATTTTGGGCTGAGGCTATCAACACCGCATGCTATACACAAAACCGGTCTTTGATTAACAAGTTCCACAACAAAACACCGTATGAGGTTTATTTTAATAGGGTTCCCAACCTTAAGTACCTTAAGATTTTCGGGTGTAAATGCTACATTCACATAAATGGTAAAACCTATCTTTCTGCCTTTGATGCAAAAACTGACACTGGGATCATGCTAGGTTACTCAGCAGTGAGTAAAGCATATAGAGTGTATAACAATAGAACTTTAACCATGGAGGAATCACTTCACGTGGGTTTCGATGAATCGGTTGAAAGTAACACTGCATCATGCTTTGATCTACACAACAGATTGGAAAACAACAATATCCACTCTGATAGTGAAGATGAAATTCCGGTTTTCAGACGGTTTTTCCATGACCAAATGGGTAATATTGAAACCCAGCCGGATCAAGCTGTTCCACAACAGGAAGCTGACACTTCGGTTCAAACCAAGGAAATCGGTCGGTCTGACAATTCTGTTCAGCCTACCGATACGTCTAGCCTTGATCATATAAACGGTAACTTGGTAGACACCTCTGAACCGAATTTCAAAAGGAACACTAAACATCCTCCTGAGCAAATTATAGGTGACCCTTCAGAACCTGTTCGAACTAGGCATCAAATTCTGGAGGAATACTTTAATTCCGCTTTTATATCCCAGATTGAGCCGAAAAGAATAGATGAAGCATTGTCAGATCCAGATTGGATCTTGGGAATGCAAGAAGAGCTAAACCAGATGGGTATTTAGAAACAAACTCAATGAAGACGGTTTGGTCACAATGAACAAAGCCAGATTAGTGGCTCAAGGTTACAAACAGGAAGAAGGCATTGATTTTGAAGAATCATTTGCCCCTGTAGCTAGGATTGAAGCTATTAGGATTTTTCTAGCCTTTGCTGCTTTAAAAAATTTTAAAGTTTTTCAAATGGATGTTAAAAGTGCATTTTTGAATGGTGACCTACGTGAAGAGGTGTATGTTGAACAACCACCCGGTTTCAAAAGTGCTGAATTTCCAAACCATGTATACCGGCTAAACAAAGCTTTATACGGTCTAAAGCAAGCACCTAGAGCCTGGTATGACACACTAACCGCATTTTTGTTAGAACATGACTTCACCATCGGTTCGGTGGACAAAACACTTTTCAAGTTTGAGAAAAAGGGACATATCTTCCTTGTTCAAATCTATGTAGATGATATCATTTTCGGATCAACCGATCCTAAGTTGTGTGACAAATTTTCAACTCTGATGACTAACAAGTTTGAAATGAGTATGATGGGAGAATTAAGTTTCTTCCTAGGTCTTCAAGTTAAACAACTCGAAGAAGGAACTTTCATTAGCCAACCTAAGTACACCAAGAAGCTTCTAAAGAAGTTTGGGATGGACACATGCTCCTCAGCGGCTACTCCAATGAGCTCATCGGTTAAATTGGACAAGGATGATGAGGGTCAATCGGTAGACCAGATAGCTTACCGGGGCATCATCGACTCTCTCCTATACCTGACAGCAAGTAGACCGGATATTCTATTTGCAGTCGGTGTGTGTGGGAGATTTCAAGCCAACTCAAAACAATCCCACTACACAGCCGCAAAGAGGATCTTGAAATATCTAAAGGGAACACCTGACGTCGGCCTGTGGTATCCAAAGGATTCATCCTTTAACCTAACGAGCTATTCAGATGCGGACTACGCAGGTTGCAAGATCGATAGAAAAAGTACCAGCGGAACATGCCAATTCCTAGGTGACCGGCTTGTTTCATGGCATAGCAAGAAACAAACATCGGTGGCCACATCCACCACAGAAGCTGAATACTTGGCGGCTAGAAGCTGTTGTTCACAACTACTTTGGATCCAACAACAATTGACGGACTTCGGTGTCATAGCCGAAGAGTCTCCAATCTTCTGTGACAACACAAGTGCCATAGCAATCACCTACAATTCGGTTCTACACTCTAGAACCAAGCACATTGATATAAGGCACCACTTCATTCGGGAATATATCATGCTGAAGCATATCCGGCTGGAATACGTACCGACAGATCAACAAGTAGCCGATATCTTCACCAAGCCTCTACAGGAAGCTAAGTTTTCTCAATTCAGACTTACTCTCGGTTTAACCGATATTAGTCAGATCCTTCCTAAGGATGCTTAAAGGAATCCGGTTCGGACAGACAAAATCGGCAGTTCTTCCTAAACTGTTGGATTTCAAATCTTCAAGGTACCTATGGAAGAACCGCCTAGTCTATCAGATAGAGTAAACCGACCGGTTATTTAGTGCTTGCACCAAATAACCGCATCGGGACGAACAACTGATAACTGACCGGTTCGGAAATAGGTTATCTTAGATTATTTGAACTTCAAACAAAAGTGGAATAATTATCTATGTTTAAGCTTATCTGTCCTGAAACATTTCCTTTTCAAAGTAAAATGGTCACACCTAAAAAGACGTGAAAATTTGATATCTTTCATGATCCAGGTCTATGACTAACACCCCTAGGCTGTAGACATACTTATTTTATGCAAAACCTTTTCCCCTTTGGATAATAGACTTTATCACATGTGATACCTGGATAATAGGGTTCTCTCTCCACTAGTATATAAGATGAACAAACCTTAATCAAAACAATCACAAGTCATAACCCCTTCTCTCACTAAGACAAAAATGTCTCAGTTTTCAAACATCTTCCAAGTGGACTTCAGATCTGCAAAGAGCACTGAACACTATGATGTGTTCAAAATGATCAAATCACTCGAAGACACAAGTCTTCAATACTTCTTGGATGACAAGCAAGTCATCTATCCAGACTCTGTTCTAGAATTCTTGTACAATGCAAGGGTTTTCAGAGGCACACCGCATTTTGACACCCATATCCAATCTAAGGTGGGTGGTGTAGTATTCGACTTCACGGAGAATGACTTTGGGATGTGCTTTGGCTTGTCAAAGCAAGGTTTAACAGATCTCAACGTTCCGGCCGACTTAAAGGCGGAAATCTCTCTAACCTTTGCCCGGTCTAACCAACCTGTCGATGACCATGGCACAAAATCACTACTGAGGGCTGAATATCAGCTCCTCAATGATGTCATAAGTCGAAGCATCTTAGGAAGAGATGTGACGAATACTTACTGTACCGCCTCCTTCAACATGATGGCTGCAATCACCACCGGGACATCGGTTAACTGGTCAAGAGTACTGTTCGACGTTCTAATCTGGATGATTAGCGTTCGAACAGTCGGCCTCATTCCCCAACTGAGTTGTCTGCTTGTTGAGCTTGGCGTACCGACCTGTCCAGGCGAAGGTCTGAATCAAGCTCAGGTGCTAACCAAGGAAGTAACTGACTCCTTCTATGAGCGGTTCGAGAAGGATTGGAGGAGGAGGAACCGCCGCAACAACCCCAACGGTGCGGTCACCTCCAGCGGTTATTAGGTCACTCCTTCCTACACCCGGTCATTTTGCTGCACGCACCGGGTGTATCTTTATTCAACATCATTATGATCATTTCGGCTTTATTTATGTTCTTTTCGGTTTCACCTAAGTCATCTTCGATGTGTATCGGTTACTTTTCAGTATGTCATTAATGAAAAGTAATATTTAATTAATGAAGTAACCCCCAACCACCTGAGTAATCAATACCCAACTAACTTGGTTACTTTTCAACCAAATCCCACCTCGAGCTCCGCAATTAATTAAAAGTAACTCCTTCCCAATGTGTTTTAGAAACATAAATATTCACTTCCTTAATAAGACAAAATTAACATTCAATGCTAATATTTTCCCTCCAAAACCGACCTTATATAAAGGGCCATCCTCTAATCAACTCAACACATCCTAAAACACAAAACTCTCTTGAAATCTCTTGAACCTTCCTCTCTATCTTAGCAAAAGTTATAATCATGCCAAACCGAACCTTAGGAAATTTCTTGAGCATCGACTTCGACTCATGTATGGTACATTGGGACGGAGAAACAAAGGAGGTCATGTTCGAATCTCTCATTAATACCGGTCTTCAAACCTTCCTCGAAAAATCCTGTCTCATTCTTATTGAGGATGTTAAGACCTTCTTTAGAAGCGCTTGCATCAGAGGCAACTACATCGTCTCCACGGTGAGAGACCACACTTTCTGGCTTGATGAAGCCGAATTTGTCTACATGTTCAACTTGCCCACAGAAGGGTTTTCTGACTTTCCAACCCTGGTGGGAAGTACTGCAGCCGACCACGCACTGTTCTTCTCTGGAACCGATGTTCCGGTAGAAAACCATGGGTTAAAACCCGCCTTGCTCATCACATCCAACTCCTTCTTGAGATTGTGACTCGCTCCATCATCTGTCAATCCCCAAATCAGCGCTACTCCAAGAAAACCTACGATATAATGACCCATATCGTTAGAAATACGACCATCAATTGGTCAACGGTCATTTTTCAGAACCTGAAGAACATGGTGCTAACCAAGAAAAGTCTCGGTTATGCTCCTCACATCAGCTGGCTTATTCTCAAATACCGCCCAGAATTTGGACCGGGCACACCGGCATCTCCCTCGAGCATTCTTGACATGGATGCGGTGGAAGAAAGGTTTTCTAAAGTGGTTATTACATAAGTTGTATCCTTTTCATCTTATGTATGTCTATTTTCACAACGATCCACTTTTCAGTTTCTATTCTGTAATGTTCCTTCAATATAATTCTATTTTAAGTCTAAATAACCGGGTCATCTTATAAATCTGAATATCCAAGTAACCGGTTAACATTTTCAAAATAACAGCGCTCAAAGAAAACCGCCTAAACTCAAAAGATCGCAACATTCTGCTAACCGGTTAAAATTCGATAACCAAACTCTCCGGTTAAACATCGCAGCATCAAACGGTTTCAAAAGGGGACTGCGTCATCAAAGTAGAAATCGAAAATTTTGGAGGGAAATTTCCCGCACAAATTTCCCGCTCAAACCTCCCACCTCTCGGTTTACCGCCCATTGAATTGGCGCCTTTTGATTACCGCCTATTAATTACCGCCTTTTGGCTTCCCGCCCACGGGTTGCCGCCCTTTCGGCTTGGAGGGAAAACTCCCGCCAAGAGTTGATGGGACGGTTGGGTTTTCAAACCGCGCCTATATAAGGAGTCCTTGGGTATTTCATTTCACTCCTACGCGAATCAGCTTTCTCTCTCTAAGCTCTCAAAATCTCTCAGCGGCTATTCTCTTGTCTTTTCAAACCCTCTCAATCATCTAAAATGGGTCGAAGCTCGGCTTTGTTCAAACACATGACTCAGGTGGATTTCGAGGAAATCCGACAAAAGGGCACGCCTGCAGCAAAGGAAGTCATTCAACGGGTAACCGAAGCCGGACTTGAGTATTTTCTCGGCGGTTCCTTTATTCTATACAGAGAAGCGGTGGAAGAATTCTTCAACACCGCAACTCTATCTGGCGACAAGATCACCGCGACTGTTAGCGGTACTGAATTCGAGATAACCGAAGAATCGGTTGCGGAGAGCCTACGCCTTCCAACAGACGGCCGAGATGCCTTGTTGGATCTAGAACCAACAACGTTCGAGGCAGCCTGGCAGATTCTCTCAGCAACTAAGGAACCGGTGAAAGTATCCGGTAAAAAAGCAACACTACGACCGGAGTACATACCGCTTTGTGACATCTTCACAAAGTCTGTTCAGGCGAGAGGTGGAAATTACAACAGCCTCACCAAGGCCAAGATCGAGATGCTAGTCGGTTTGATACAAGGTACGAAAGTCAACTGGGCGAAAGAAATATTCCACAACTTGAAAGACATGGTGAATCCGGACTCCGCACGGTCATGGGGATACGCCATCCCTCTTGGAAAAATCTTGCTCCATCATCAAATCAACACCGGTCCTGGTGTCATTATCCCATCGAGAAGGTTAATAAGATCCAAACATTTCCTAGAGAGGAAGTAGCCGGCCCCCGGCTCCACAGGTGGCCGAAAGAAGAAATCTGCCGCCAAGAAACCGGCCCCAGCAAAAGAAAAGTCCGGAAGCAAGGACAAGGAGAAGATAGTATTCTCGGATGAGGAAGAATCGGCTTCCACGTCTGACCGAACCGAGTCACAGAAAACCGATGAACATCCTTCCGATAGAGAAGGACCGAATGAAGAAGAGGAGGAGGGTACAAGTCCTCATAACACCGGTGCGGCAAGTTCTGAGCACGCCGAGGCCGGTGGAGACAGCAGTGAGGAGGAGGAGGCTACTCCTGAAGACGACCAGAAGAAGGCCGATATTATAGCGCGCCGAATCTTGGAGGACATTGACCTGCGAGTTCAAGCGGTTGGCGAATTATACCGGGAATGGCACGAGTACCGATTCAACAAACTTTATAAACACATGTTACCAGGCCTAACCGACGAACAATGCTTCAGAAGGCTGAATGAGATAGAAGAAACAGTCATGAGCCTCACAAATGCCGAAACTCTTCACGAAGCCTTGGACAGATACACCATCGTGAGACCGCGAGCTCGGCTACAAAAGCTAACCGGACGTATCCGGAAGCTTAAGGAAAGGTACGTTGAGGGAACACCGGAGGCTAACTTACAGCTCTTGGTGTTAGAAAGGCTTGAGATAGCGAAAGGCGAATTCGCTAAAGAAATTGATCGGCTGGAAGCGGTGTGCAGACAGCGAGAAAGACCGCACTCCCTAGCTCCTGTGACCGATGACGGTCAAAATCATGAATCAACACCTACTCTGGCGGATCCGGTGACAAATGTAACCGATGAAAGGACGGAGACTCCTTTCACCGCGCAACTTGAAACAGATCATCATGGGGTCTCCGAACCGGGCATTACTGAAGAAAGGGTTCAGTCCCTTATCCAAGAGTTTGACGACTCAACCATTCAACCGCTGCGGGAGAAAATCAAGAAAACCGTGTGCCTGGCACTCTAGTTCGCCAATAAGACGAGGAATGATCTCGTAAGGGCAGATGACCGGATCTCACAAATCGAAGCTGACTACCGGGACGAAGCGGTTTTGCGCAACAATCATCTTCAACATACCAAGGCTTTGGAAGATAAGACCTCCGAAATAGCAGATGACTTGGATCGGCTTGAAAGGGAAACCGATCAAGGATTCACAGAGGTAGAAGAGGACCTAGGTTGGAGGGTCACTGCTCTGGAAAACAAGAATGCGAGTCTTGAAGACCGCAACGAGAAGCTCGAAGCCGACCTCAAGGCGCTGACCGCACAAGTAGATGAATTAATCAAGGCCAAGGTGAATGCGGATATAGCGGTTGTGGAGGCAAACGCCCGAGCGGCTAAGGAAGTCCAGGATGCGCTGGACGAAGAAGCGAGAATAGCAAAGGAGCCACCGCGACTATCTGAAGAAGAAATAGCCGAGCGCGAACGCCTCACAGTGGCTAAGTATCCGGGACTGACAAAGTCCATAGCCGCTCAAGCTGCGGCGGATGCAGAGCTGTTAAATACTGAAAGACAAAGACTTGAGGGATTTGCAACCGCTCACAAGAAGAAGAAAACGGCGGTCCCTTCCTCTTCGGTTCCGGCGAAACGGACCAAGGGTATGATGGCCTGCTTCAATTTCTCCGACTCAGAATAGGGGCTCACTCTTCTTAAACTTTGTTTATTTCAGCATTTATATAACTTTTCGGTTATTTCTCTCTCTATATAAAGCTATTTTTGAAACCGGCCTATACTTGCATCTTTACATAGTTTTGATAATTTTAAATAAAATAATCAAAAAGGGAGAAATTAATAAGATAAAAGATAATAAACCTTCCAAATTTTTCTCAAAATTTTTTCCAAATTTTTTGAAAAATTCTCCCAAGTCAGTTTCAAAAATCCGGTCAAACAAAGAACCGGCATACGTTTGCAAACTTACATGGTTTTGATAATTTTAAATAAAATAATCAAAAAGGGAGAAATTGTTAGATAAAATTAGACCGGTTCAAAGAACTTAACATAAATAAACCTTCCATGCAGGAACAAGGAACCGGACTGGTCAAACAAATGAACCGGCTAAGAAGATTAACCGGTCAAGATAGTAAACCGACCAGGAACATTCGGAATATGACCGCACAAAGAAAGGATCGGCCAGAACTAAAAACCGGAAACACCAGACAGCCGATCAGCTAGAAGGCAAAGGAATAACCGGAAGATGTCCGGTTAAACCAACTACACCGAAAGCCATCCGGTGAAAAGTCAAATGACCGACCAGCACAAGAAGCCACTTTGGGTATCTGTTGAGAATGATACCAAAGGAATAGACTAAACATTTCCATATTCATACAAGTCTGAGGAAAGTCTGCAGGCTGCAGAAGATAGTCCTACAAGATATTTCCGCTTTCAGGATAAATCAGAGGCAATCTTCCAAGTACAGACAACTGTTTATCCGACACTTGCCACATTGAGTAAAAGACAAACCTAGCAGGTTTGTCTTACACACCGGAAGAACAGTCTGCAAAGTCTGCAGAGTTGACCGCCAGGTCTGAAAAGATGACCGCAGGGTCTGAATCACTGAACCTCTGCTCAGCCAATCAGATTCAAGAGAGTGAAATATGACCGTTGGCATATTTCACCTATAAAAGGATCAGATGAAGAAGAGTTCAAGTGGGACAACAAGAGAAACAAGAGAGATTCTAAGGGACACAAGTGACACAGCGAGCAATTAATATACAAGTAACAAGAGTGTGTTCTCTCTAGAAAAAGCCTAAGTGCTAAAGTTGAAGTGTGTATTTTACAATTTCGGTGTAAATTGTAAGTGTGTTATCGAGCAGGAAATAAGTCTCGATCGGATTGTATTTGTATTCCTTAGTGAATATCCTTCTCGCGGTTTCGAGAGGAAGGGGTGACGTAGGAGTTTTATCTCCGAACATCCATAAAAACCTGTCTTATTATTTACTTTCTGCTGGTTCTACATTCTAACCGATCTACACCATTCTAACCGACCTACATCATTTTGACCGACTCTACACTATCCATACCGAATCAACAGGATACAAAAACCGACCCATCAATTCTCAAACCTATATCATCCAAAACCGATTCTGCTTATCATACAAGTGTGCCGCTTTAAACTGAAACAAACCTCTTCCACGCTTGAACCTAGTTCAAGGGTTTGTGACAGTTTGTGTAGTATTGAAACCCCGGTGTTAATCTCTAACAGGATTAATCACCACCCTTTGAGTGAAACCCGCTAACCGGCCCAACCCCGGTCCTCCAGCGGCGACCTAGATCCTAACATTGTCTAACTTTGTTTCTTGAACTCATTTTCTTCTTTTGGAATTTTTAAAGAAAATAAACTAATCTGTTTTCCCAAAAAAAAAATATATTTTCATTTTTTCTTCCCCATTTATTATATGCACCATTGTTTTAACAATTTTTTAATTCAACATAATTATATATTAGATTATATAAATAATTGTACCTTAGTTTTTAATTAAAATTTCAAAATAATTTATTAAAAAATAATGTTATACGTTTTCTATATATTTATTATTTATATAATTAATTTTCTTTTATTCATTATATCTTTGAACTATTGTTCCATTATTTAAATTTTTTAGGTTAATTTATATAATTATATAATAGATTTTAAAATTATTTTTAATTTATTTTTCATATTAATTTCTAAATAATTTAATAAAAAAAAATATTTTTATACATTCTTTTTATATTTATAATTTATACAATTAATTAATTTCTTTAATTTATTATATATTTTATCCATCATTCATTAATCATTAGATATAAAAAGTTTGAATTAAATTCACCAAACAAAAGTGATTAAAGTGTTCACATTTCATATTTGAGGTAAGAGTTTGAGTCTCAATTAATGTGAACTTAAGAATATTCAAATGAAAGTGAGCATGTGGGTGTGAATTGAAATTTGAAAGAAGGGAGCATGATAGTTCGTATTGAGAGTTAATAATTACTTTATGTGAGTCCCTATGTAAATGAGTGTGAATTTTTGGTTGATGAGGAAAGTTTATAATAAAATATCAATTAGAAAAATGCTTAAAGTGGTGTAACAATATATATAATAACGGTTAAATTTAAAAAGATCTAAATTAGTGGGTCTCGTACGACAGTGCTCGACCCACTTTATGAGACAAAATGTACCGGGTCAATGAATCTATTAACTCGCCAATCATATAAACGAGTTATGAACTAATATGAAGAGTTACCAACTAAAAAATTTAATTAATGAAGATGAAAAGTCATTTTTATATTTTTAATCTTCATATTTATTAAATATAAATAATGGTATACATCCTCTATATATTTATTATTTATATAATTAATTTTTTTTATTCAATATATCTTTAATGTATTATTCTATTATTTTAACTTTTTTTATTATTTTAATATAAACATATAATTGACTTTAAAAATATTTTTATTTAAGTTTTAATTCAAATTACCAAATAATTTATTAAAAAGCGTCAACTGTCTTTTTTTCGCTCATATATTAACCAACTCTAAGTCAACAACTCCTAGATGTCAAATTTTAAGATAAACATAACCTTTTTTTTCACATTTTGCTAATAAATCATGAAATGAAAGTGTATTTTATGAGAGATATTTGGTAGAATCTATTTATTTATAATAGGAAATTATTTTTCTAAAATAGTTTTAAACTATTTAAGAAACCGATATATTTTAGAATTTAATAGATAAAAAAATATCAGTTTTCAACCTTGATGTTGTGGTAATAACGGGTATCTAAAAATTAAAGATCACATATTCTATTCTAGTTAATAAAACCCGAGATATAAGTATAAGTCTTTATAAGATAATGCTAGTTTCCTAAATTATGAAAATATAAAATAAAATATATCAAAATATTTTAGTTAACGATTTTGATAATTTTAATATTTTAATAAAATAACACAAGAAACAAGTTTATTATTAATATGGATTTCTAAACTTTAATTTTTTCATTTTATAAATATCAATTTCTTTAAACACCTTTTATAAATTGTAAATATCTACATTTTATAAATTTTAATTATTATTTAAGAAATATTTATTTATAAGGTAAAAATCTACATAAAATTTACCTTTAAAAAATATTGACATAATTTATTGTTTTATCAATTTTAAATGATTATTTTAAAATTTTTTTTATAACAAATATCTAAATAAATTTTCTTTCTTTTAAAAAAGATTTATATAATAATTTCTTTTTATTTACATAAATTTCTTTGTTTAACATTAATTACTCTAAATAACTATTTGTTTGCTGGAAAATATTTTATTTTATAAATTTATAGTCTTTTATTATTAATTTATTATTTATATAATTAATTTTCTTTTATTCAATATATCTTTAATCTACTATTCTATTATTTTAACCTTTTTTATTATTTTAATATAAATTTATAATTGAATTTAAAAATATTTTTAATTTAGTTTTTAATTCAAATTTCCAAATAATTTATTAAAAAGCGTCAACCGTCGTCTTTCTTTCGCCCATATATTAACCCAATTCTAAGTCAACAAAACTAAGAGAAACATAACTTTTTTTAATTAGGCTAACTAAGTTAATAAAAAATTTAAAATTAACAGATTTAATAATTAAACACATTTTACTAATAAATTATAAAATAAAAGTGTATTTTATGAGAGATATTTGGTAGAATCTATTTATTTATAATAGGAAATTATTTTTCTAAATTAATTTTAAATTATTTAAGAAATCAATAATTTTAGAATTTAATAGATAAAAAAATATCAGTTTTCAACCTAAATGTTATGGTAATAACTGGTATCTAAAAATTAAAAATCACATATTATATTCTAGTTAATAAAATATGAGATGTAAGTATAAGTCTTTATAAGATAATTCTAGTTTCCTAAATTATAAAAATATAAAATAAAATATATCAAAATATTTTAGTTAATGATTTTGATAATTTTAATATGTTAATAAAATAACACAAGAAACAAGCTTATTATTAATATGGATGTCTAAACTTTAATTTTCCATGTTATAAATATCAATTTCTTTAAACACCTTTTATAAATTGTAAGTATGTATATTTTATAAATTTTAATGATTATTTAAGAAATATTTATTTAGAAGGTAAGAATCTGCATAAAATTTACCTTTATAAAATATTGATATAATTTATTATTTTATCAATTTTAAATAATTATTTTAGAATTTTTTATAACAAATATTTAAATAAATTTTTTTTCTTCTAAAAGAGATTTATATAATAATTTCTTTCTATTTACATAAATTTTTTTGTTTAACATTAATTACTCTAAATAACTATTTGTTTCTGGTGAATATTTCATTTTATATATTTTTTTCAAATTTATAGTCTTTTAAATGAATATAATTACTCTCTAGTTCTTTGAATAAATTAACTTTAAGTTTTCATATCAAACACCATGAACAAATTATTCTTTAATCTTGTGTTGGTGTTAGCTCTTCTCATTTCACGTAAGTTTAATTTTCTCACTATTTATGACTAATTTAAATTTAATGATATCATTAATAAGAAAAACATGTATGACTATTAGTGGCAAGGGTTTGTTTTAACAAAAGCGCTCATCACTTGCCAATGGAAGGATGATAATCTTGAATTTATTAACCATTCCCTAGGAGAACAATTTCAATGGAATTTACAATTTGATTCAGTCAGCATTATTTTTTGTTGTAACTTTAATTGGAATACTAAGTGCAAAAGTTATAACGTCTTTAATAAATGCATAGATAATTAATGCATAGATAGTTAATGCAACAAAGATTCAGACCCAGTCTAATGCATATGGGTTGTTGATGAAAATGATTTCTTTCAAGTGTCAAAAAATTTCACTATTTATAATAGATACGAATTGATGATTAAAAAATGTGTTTACTTACACAATTCTAAACTATGGAATTGGAATATTATATACCAAATTATTTAAAAGTTGATGTCAATTGCCTTATGTCATTCTTGCCTAATTTCATGGAATTTACATCCTCCGTCCACAACTCAATATAATGGAATACCTAATCTTAATCATATATATATATATATATATATATATATATATATATATATATATATATATATATATATATATATATATATATATATATATTTCAAAAATGAAAAATAATAAATATTAAAAATAAACCATTTAATTGATGATATGTTTTTGTAGATCACAAATATATGGTACAAAGAAATAAAAATATTAAAATTTAATTTATAACCAAGATTATCATAAGTTCATAAGTTATCAAAACTATAAAAACATGTTTAAAAACAAATCAAGAATATGATTATCCCAAATCAATTTAACTAACTCACAACATAATAATCATTGATTAACATGTTTGATCTTGAGAATTTCAGAGACTTATGAGTCATGATTCTCCAATTACGCCCGTCCGGATAGATGATCTCTATTATAAAACCAATACCTTTAGACATGACTACTTTTATACAACTTTAATAAAGAAATCTATCTCAAATATGCTTTGACATAAAATTTATTCATAGCCTAATTTTAAGCATTATGCTAAATTCTATTCCTAATTCTACTTTTACATTTTATAGTACATGACTAGTACATGACTGGAAAGTACGTTAGAAAATTGAATTAAACTATAGTTATCTTCATTGGTACCTTTTGAGCTTGGGTGATGGTCACCTAGTGGTTTATTCGAGAGTATTTGTAGTCTATTTTCTCACTTTTAACGATAATAGGGTTCGGGATGTTACAGTTGGTATCAAAACTAACTTGGTAACGCCAACAAAGTGTCACGGAGAGCACTTCTTGAATCTTACATAAATAAAGTGTTACGTTGGTCACTTCTAGAGTCCTAACCGGGGGAGACTAGGACTTCTAGAGTCCTAACCGGGGGAGACTAGGACTAGAAATTGGACTGAGACGAGAACATCGCATGACAAAGTTGGATTAGTATGATGTTTCATATTGGATAATCACAGTAAATATGAACTCCTTATACAAGTGGGGCTAATAATTACTATAATTTCTTTCATTGATACTTTTTGAACTTGGTCTGTGCGAGTTTAGTGGTTTGCTTGAAGGTATTTCTAGGTTGTTTTCTCAAAAGTAATGATAATCGGGTTTGGAGAGTTACATTTATAGAAGCATGCATATTAACGAGAGGGATGAAAATGATTAATTTGAAATCATTCCAAAATTTAAAGTAAGTGTACACAAAAATCAGATTTAATTATAGGATAATCTATAAATTTTTCTCATATTTATAGAGTTATAAAAACTTATGTTATGCACACCAGATGTTTGACAAAATAGAGAAATAATTTTAAAAGATTCCTAAACTCAAAATAATTGTTAGAATTATAAAACAAAATCAAATCTTTTCTATTTTCTTTTTATTTTTAAAATCATTTGAGAAATTTAATAAGGAAAATTGTTAGAAAAATTAAATATAAAGGAAAACGAGGTCTTATGCTAGGCTTGTGCTTAGGTCCATGTAGAAATAAAGGCTTCTGGATGTTTGGATTAGACTTTGGATTCATCTAGGGCCTTAGAAGGTTCGGGAAGAATGGGCTCAAGACTAGGACGCGGGGAAGGCTCGGGATTGGAGGCTTGGTCTAAGGATATGTAATCTATTAAAACTCAAAAATAGTTAATCAAATATATCTTTGAACTACTCTAGAACATCTAGGAATCATTTTTGGACCATCACTCTCGAGCTAGAGCATGAGGGTGATGATCCTATTTTTTCATATTTTAGTTTGGATTTATGTAAATAGATTTTAAGGAGAATTAAACAATTCTAGTCATGCGATTAGTTTTCAGAGTAGTTTAGAGGTATATATTTTTAACTCAATTAGAATCGAATCATGCCAAGAAAAAAAATAAGAACAATAGCTATACAAACTTAGCTCCGGGAAGAAAAAGATGAGTTGAACATTTGTATATAAAAGATTAATTAAGACGTATAGACTCTTCAAGAGGACTCTTAGATAACTAGGGTAATTATTGACCGAATCCAAATTTTATTAGAGTCTATCACTAGTAAAAAACAGGCATCAGCAGTAAGAAGTAAGGACTAACACGGTTACAGTATAGATAGTTACGAATCATTAGTAACAGTTATCCAACACCAATATTGATAAAGGTATCTGTAACGGCATTCATATCATTACTATTATACTTATCAGAAAAATGCTTTCTCTATAACGGTTATACCTAGATGCCGTTTTAGATAGATCCATGCTTTTGTAACAGTTTACTCATAAAACCGTTACAAATATGTCTCCTTTTTAACATTTTTTTAATTAGGTATCTATAACGGTTATACCTAGATATCGTTATAGATAGATCCATGCTTTTGTAACGGTTTACTCATAAAACCGTTATAGATATGCCTCCTTTTTAACGTTTTTTAAATTTGGTATCTGTAACGGTTATACCTAAGTGTCGTTACATATAGATCCATGATTTTGTAACGGTTTACTCATAAAACCGTTTTAGATACGCCTCCTTTTTAACGTTTTTTAATTAGGTATCTGTAACGGTTATACCTAGATGCCGTTACAGATAGATCCATGCTTTTGTAACGGTTTACACATAAAACCGTTACAGATACGCCTCCTTTTTAACGTTTTTAAAATTAGGTATCTATAACGGTTATACTTAGGTGCCGTTACAGATAGATCTATTCTTTTGTAATGGTTTATTCATAAAACCGTTACAAATACCTTATCTAAAAAATGAAGAACTGATAAGATATCTATAACAGTGCTTTTAATCTAAAAGCCGTGACTGATATATAAGATCTGTAACGGTATTATATAGTCGTTACAAATATATTTATATTAGTAACGGTAGCATAGTATAAATACATTTGTAACAATTGTATACAGTCGTTACTGAATTTCATTACAGAAACCATTTTTTCTCCTAGTGAAAATTTTAAGAAAACTAAAAGGTTTTAGCACCATCTTTCTCTCGAAATTTTTCTCTCATCATCTTTAATCTCCCTTAGAAAACTAACTTTAAATAATAATATAAAAAATAGAAAGAAAGATTGAATTAATTTTAGTCCCAATAGTGTAGAAAAAATAACATAAGATGAGACAGATGAGACATGCAATACTTCTCTTAAGTAAATTTATTAGTAAAAATGAGTAAATGTTGTTGATTTGACGTTAGAACAGATGATTAATGTCCTTCATTCTAAAGTGCTGTTACATGACTATTGTTTTTGTTAAGCATTCTTAACTGATAACGGGTGATATAAGTCCATAGAATCATATACAATGCCCATTTGACTTTGAGGAAAAAAAGTGAACTACTTCATACATCTCATGTCTGAAATGCATCACTTGTTCTTCAAGCTTATTTATTTTATTTTACCTTATTATTGTTTTTAATGATGATTTAATTTTAAAAAAATACAATAATATAAATTGTTAAAAAAAATTGAAAAAGCTCAGAAATAAATTTTTTAAAATTAAATAGATTTTTATAGATGTTAAATTATTGTTATCGATGCTTAAATAAACGTCGTTTTATCTTCCACCGACCTTACTTCTGGCAACGTATGAATAAGTAGACACTTTTAAGGGTTGGAAGAATGTTTTTTAAGAATGTTTTTTAAGAGTCGACATATGTCTTTTTTTTGTTGTAAAGATACAAACTCGGTTAGTGAAGAAAAATATAAGTTGTTAATTCCCTAGACTCTATCAACTTCTCCTTTTTCTCTCGTCATCTTTATTCTCCCTTAAGAAATTAACTTTAATATCTTCTCGAATCATCTTAATTTTTCAAATTAAGATTTTTCATTCGTTACTTCCCGCCCCAATTTGACGAGCCCAGAAGATTATCGTTGGATTGATCTCCTATCCCTCAGCTTTACGTAGCTTCTTTCCTTTCGTTGAATAGTGGGATATATTGTATTTTGGAATTTTGAAGTACAAAGGTTCTTTAGTGGGTCGCAACGTATGAGAAGATTGTTGAGGAAGACATATGGGATCTCTTGGGTGGCGGGATAGTGTACATGCGTGCGATCATTTAGTTTCTCAAAGTTTCGTTAACGTCTAGAGGTTCCGACAAGGTTTGTGATTTATCGTTATTGTTTCGTTATGCTTTCCAATTCTTTATGGGATGTTGATTCATTGGGTGGTCTAACTTAGCGTGTACTCATTGAAAGATGCGGGTTTTTCAATTTTTAAGAAATAATTATAAAATATATGGCACTTTATGAAAATTTGAAATAATTTACATTAAAGCAAATTGAGAAATTTGTTAAAATTAGTTTGTCACTTAAGAGTTGCATGTTGGAATTTATAGGGTTATTAGTATAATAAATAATTGTACAAATATCATATTTAATATAAGCCAAAATAATTTGATCTAATATGAAATTAAGTTTATTGTTTATGGGTGTATTTGTCATTAATATAAAGTGAGGATACCTAATTGGAATTATAATTTTATGAAAAGACTAAATTAGAAATGACATAACTATATTAACTAACTTATTGTTGGTTATATGTAACGGTAATAGTCCCCATTTGAAGTAAGTCAATTCTCCTTTTCGTCTCATATTGACTTACTCATCAAATGGAAGAACTATTCCACATAAAGAAAGTCTAAATAAATAGAGAATTAAAGATTTTTTTTATTACAAGGAAAGAGAATATTCAGAACAATAATTAAGTTACGCTTATGCGACATTCAGATTTTAATTTCTCACACATTAAATTAGGATCTAATTAAGATAATTTCGTCCTTATTTATTTTTGTGAGAATATGTATATCATTCGGCATAAGCTATATTATGGATTTATGATAATTTCAAATAATATATATTGAGAATTTCAAATCATATCAATATTATAGGAATATATATATTGATTATGATAATATTATTAAGAATATATATATTAGATTTGAATAAATCGAATTATATATATATATATATATATATATATATATATATATATTCATGAATATTGATATATCTTTATATTAGATTATATAATGCTATCATGAAGATTGATGCGAAGAGATATTTAAACAAATGATGTTTTCAGATTATATATATTGATTTTTGATAATTTCAAACAATAATATTATTAGGAATATATATTGATTTTATCAATCAAAAATCAATTTAATGAATATATATATCTTAGATTTAAAAAAAAAAAACTTAATCGGAAAGATATATATATATTTATCTTTGAAAATTCATAGGATATTTGAATTGTCTACCATCATTAAGATAAGATCCCTAAAATGAATATTTAAATTATTTTTCATGATTTTGGAATATATAGATATATTAATTTTTGATAATATAGAATAATTGAGTACCCAATATAAAAATTTATTGGATATTTAGATTCTATCTGATTCTAGATTCTGTCAAGAATATTTAAATTCTTACAATATTTATGAATATCTCTTTAAAGTTAAAGAGGAACAGTTAAATAACTATTTAATAATGTTTTGTAGATTTATATGGATATTTAGATTAATAATTATTTCATGTTAAAGGAAGAATTCTCTGTTTGTTTATTTGTTTTATTTGAAGATGGACAATTAAATATTCATAATAAAGTTGGGGATATTTATTTTATTTGAAATTGGACATTTAAATATGTTGGGGGATATTTGTCGTTAAAGGATTGATATAATATATATATATATAGGGGATATTTATTTTATTTGAAATTAAACATTTAAATATGTTGGGGGATATTTGTCGTTAAAGGATTGATATAATATATATATATATATATATTATAAATTAAAGAGAAAATTAAGGAATAATTTTATTGTTAGATATATATAAATCAATATATAATAAAATTTTAATTATATTTTATTTAAGGATTAAAAGATTAAGGTTAATAATTATTAATAAATTAATAAATTAATAAATAATTGAATTTATTTAAGGATAAAAGATTAAGGTTAATAATTATTAATAAATTAATGAATAATTGGATTTTGGCCATAACAATATTTTGAAATTTGGTCAAATAAATCTTGAAGTTTTAATATTTAATATAAATAATATGATACATTACAAATTTTAAATTCAAGAATTAAGATTTGGGTTAGAGTATAATTTTATTTTTTATAATAAAATAAATTACATGTTTCTTTAGAAAATTATATATTATTAATTTGGGTTGTACAATAATATAACATTTAAATTCAAATTAATAATATTATTGTTCATTATTTGGATTGTATTGATTTATACAAATAATCACCAAAGTGACAATGTTTGTTAAAATTAATTTAAGAAAATTTTGAATGGTAGTAATATTGTGTAATTCTGTGATTATATTATTTGGCCCAAAGGTTGATAATTATTTGACGGAATTGCATTAATACTTGTGATGATAAACATGTAATAATTATAAAGTCTTATTCATGTGAATAATTAATTCATCCAAAGATAGATTGATTATTTAACATGTCTTATTATTAATGTTTGATCATTACACCAAAATACTATTAGCAATTAATATTATTGTCTAAAGACTTGATATTAATGTTGCATTAAGTATTTTGAGATGGGATAAATTATTATTTGAATTTAGTTGTTACTTATATTTATAAACGTGAGCAACTACTTTATTGAATATCCTAAATAATTAAAGGCTATAATTTTTATGAGGTCAAGTTAAAGATAGTTTTTTTTAGACAAGACTGCAATATTTTTTTTTGAGGATATTGAGTTTGTGGGGAGAAATGATTGTCTTTAAAAATGATTTAGATCAATAACTCCTATTGTGGAAGATTTGATTTATATCTCAAGTGTTTTTGACAATGATAAGGATTTTATTGATATTGATGATAATGTTAAAAAATCAAGAGTAACAAGACAATATTGATCAAATTTATTAAGTACAAACTCAACAACCTCAAAATCAAGTGTTTTCATGACAATCCAGTTTAATTGAATTACTCTTTAAGGACAATTTATAGTACTCGTTGCATATTTTGATATAGAGCTTAACCAAAATAGATGTTAAGGGGTTTTTTTAATAGAGACATTGAAAAATCAATTTAATGCAATGAGAAAACTTTGTGTCGAGAGACCAAATTAATATTATTTGTAAATTAAAGACTTAAAGAAGTATCTCGTTAGTGATACCATAAATTTCAAAAAATTAAAATCTCTTTTTTTAGTTTTGAGGTGAATTTAATTGATTATTTATGTATCACAAGTTCAGTGAGAGAAACGTCTATTTATGGTTTTATATATGGGTGACATTTTGTTTGTCACAAATTTTGTTTGATATTAAGTAGACAATAATTATGAGATATTTAAAAAGAACTAAGAATTAAATGCTCAAATATAGAAGGTCGGAAAGTCTTGAGATCATTGACTATTCTGACTCCCATCTTACGGGATGCCAAAACAGTATGAAATTCACTTCGGGTTATATTTTTCGCTAGCTGATTTTGTCGTTTCTTAAAGAAGTGTCAAACAAACACTTATGGCATCATCCAGTACTATTACAACGAAATTTTTGACATGTTACTAGGCATCAAATTAAGTGATATTGACATCAAGTTTATTATTACGAAAGAAATGATACAAAGTGAATAGATTTCTATAAAATATTTATGTACAAACTTTATGGTTATGAACCTCTTAGAAATAGGTTTATCACCTAATGCCCTTCATAAGAATATTTCTCGTATGAGTGTCGTAGAGATCATCTCTAACTTCAGTGGGAGTTTGTAACTTTGACGTCTTTCAGTTTAATTATTTTATAGATATTTATAAAGTTTTTATTCTGATCAGAAATTAAGTATTATTCAGTTCATTACTAGGCATCAAATTAAGTGATATTGACATTAAGTTTATTGTTAGGAAAGAAATGATACAAAGTGAATAGATTTCTATAAAATATTTATGTACAAACTCTATGGTTATGAACCTTTTGGCAATAGGTTTATCACCTAATGCCTTTCATGAGAATATTGCTCGTATGAGTGTCGTAGAGATCATCTCTAACTTTAGTGGGAGTTTGTAACTTTGACGTCTTTCAGTTTAATTATTTTATATATATTTAAACACTTTGTATAATTATGTTTAAAGTATGATCTCATTAAAGTCAAGTAGGACCAGTTGAAAATTAACATGAAAAGATCACTTTGCATGAATTTTTCATTCCTCACCTTCATGATATGATTTGTCAATTAATTGTATTGATTTAAGTGATCATTGTTAGGTCTAGTTGTGCTTAAATACAATGACGAGCTCTTTGGTCCAATATTGATATGATTAATTGATAAAGTTGTTTATACAACATATGATTGAGATGACATAAAACTTCAAGCGCATTATGATTGATGCATTTATTTATTTGTACATACGTGACCCAGTGGGAGATTATTGGAATTTATAGGGTCACTAGTATAATAAATAATTGTACAAATGTCATATTTAATATAAGCCAAAATAATGTGAAATTAAGTTTATGGCTTATGGGTGTATTTGTCATTAATATAAAGTGAGGATACCTAAGTGACATTTCTAATTTTATGAAGGGACTAAATTAGAAATAACATAACTATATTAACTAACTTATTGTTGGTTATATTTAACGGTAATGGTCCCCATTTAAAGTACGTCAATTCTCCTTTGCGTCCCCATCAATAAAGAGAGAAACCTATTGACTTACTCATCAAATGGAAGAATCAATCCACATAAAGAAAATCTAAAGAAATAGAGGATTAAAGACTTTCTATTACAAGGAAAGAGAAGATTCAGAACAATAATTAAGGTACGCTTTCGCACCATTCAAATTTTAATTTCTCACACATTAAATTAGGATCTAATTAGGATAATTCTAACCTTTCATCCTAAAATTACCAACAAAATTAGGAAAAGAAAATATTTTGACGCGTGTAATGCCTAGAAATCCATCTTTTTGAGATAGTTGACTATTTCGTCAATTTATCTCGATTTGAGTGTGGAAGAAAATCTTTTATTAATTTTTTTCTATATAAATAGGTATATTGATTTTTAAATAATTAATTAATTTAGTCAAATTAAAATATGATTAAGAAGTGTTTTTATTCATTTAAAATTTATAATAAAAATAATTTAATTTTAAAAGATTGATCGTATTTTAAATTAAAATCAATAGAATATTTGTATACATGTGTAAACGTAATTTATTATAGATTCTTTTGAGTTCGATAATTGGTTACAATTAGAAAAAGGATTTGGCATTATATCTTCCGTACCCGTAAAAAAATGGTGTATACTTTATAAAACTTTGACTATCTATTTGAAAATTTAGTTTTATTACGTTTTATTCAACCACTTATTTATTTAAGTTCTAGACATATATTAGTTTAATGACATTTAAAATTTTAAAATAATATTTAAATGCTAGTATTTGCAATTAATGTTGAGAATTGATTGAAAAGGTTATAAAAGTAAACGAAACATAAATTGAAAATGTTTATAAAAGTAAACGAAACATATTTCATAAATATTTCTAAGTGACGAAATATCCAAAATTGATCATCAAAAGTTTTTACAACAAAAATACACAAATTGAATTTTATTTCTAAAAGTAAACGAAACAAATTTTATAAACATTTCTTTAAGTAACAAAATGTCATAATTAATCATTAAAGTTTTTACGGTAAACGAACCAAAAATTGGAAAACATCAATAAAAGTAAGGAAATAAATTTCGAAGAAATTTTTAAAAGTAACAAAATGTCAAAATTGATTATCAAAGTTTTTACATAAACGAAATCAATTAAAAACATTTCTAAAAGTATTAAAAAAAATTAAAAGACATTTATAAAAGTAACAAAATTTCAAAATTGATCATTGAAGATTATAAAGTAAAAAAAAAAAAAAAATTGAAAAACATTTCTAAAAGTAACGAAGCATATTTAAAAGACATTTCTAAAAGTAACGAAATGTCAAAATTGATCATTAAAAATTATACAGTAAACAAATAAAAAAAGTGATAAACATTTTCAAAAATTAAAAAAAATAAAATTTCAAAGACATTTATAAAAGTAAAGGAAGTCAAAATTGATCATTAAAGTTTCTTAAAATTAACGAAACAAAAATTAAAAGACATTTTAAAAAAAATGAAATGTCATAAATTCATTATTAAATTTCTACAGTAAACGAAACAAATTTCAACAACATTTCTAAAAGGAAACGAAATTTCAAAATTGACCATTAAGGTTTCTAAAACAAACGAAACAAAATTGAAAAACGTTTCTAAAAGTATCGAAACAAATTTAAAAGACATTTCTAAAAGTAACGAAATGTCATAAATTGATCATTAAAGTTTCTATAGTAACCAACACAAATTGAAAATTTTCTAAAAGTCACGAAAAAAATTAATTTATTTTTAATTGAAGAATTGTAAAAAACAATAAAATATTTCTCTGAATTGATATTATGGAGCGACTTAACATTTAACACACTAAGATTCTGAGCGATACACTCAAATTATGAAGCGACGTATACAATCAGCTCACTAAGCTCAATAGCGGTGTCTCAATTCTAAGTAAATGCAATCAATAAACCAAATCAAAATGTGTACTCACATAAAATCCAAAGACTAGGCAAGGTTTATAAAAGTATAGTCAAAACAACCAGGCTCAATCTACACGATTGATAAACTAGGACAATATATATTTTAAACAAAGGCGAATTGTCAACATGTGGACGATAAAAAATTTTGAAAAATAATGTGTAATTACACGTTGTTTGTTCTCTTTTCATTCAATTCATTCAAAATAAACTATAAAATTTGGAATTTTCAAAACGTAGTGCCTATGTTCAAGTTTGGATATTCATTTTTCTAAATCGAGTGATTTCTTCAAATTTTATCCAAGATGGGCATTTTGAGACAATCATTTTTCACCCTCAATTTTTATAGTTTATAAACAACTATTTTTGAAATAATTGAATTTTCAAGAATAGATAATTTTGGATTTCAATCAAGTTAAGGTGATGATTAGCCTAAGTTATAAAAACACAATAGATCATGCTTGATATATTTAAGGTGTTTTATCATCTAATAGCACCTCAAGTAATAAAATAAAAAATTTTGAAAGAGAAATTTTTTTTTTATGAATAATGAGATTTTGGACATTTTATTTAAATAATTTGTTTAATTGAATCTTTTATTTAAATAAATTATTATGTACCAGAGTTTAATAAATTAAAATACTTTAAACATAGGACAAAATATATATATATATATATATATATATATATATATATATATATATATATATATATATATATATATTTCAACATGAAAACGTTTTTTTAATTAACATTAACAAATTTATCAAAAATATAATTTGTTAAATTTGTTGCTTTTGTTAAATAAAACCATTTTTGGTATAAGACTAAGTCTATCGATTTTCAACTTAGTTTCCCCATTTAAAAATTTATTTTTTGATTTTAATTAAATTTTGATTAATTTATATTAGGAATAAATATAATTATTTCCTTTTAAAAAAAGAATAATCATTTATTTTCCCTTTTATAATTTTGTTTTTAACAAATTTTATAGACAAAAAGGAATCAAACGGTGTGGACTCTATAATTTAGAAGAAGAGTCCAAGATTCCATTCAAAAGAAGGTGGTGGAAGCTACTAGAAGGGTTAAGCCGTGAGTTGAGGAGGGATCATGAAGACTTGGTCATTTTTGAATTTAAAATCAAAATGACCAAGTATTAATCATTTTTAAAAATATCTTAAATCATATTGAATTAACACTTCACATTTAGTGACATGATTTAGTGACATGTCAAGTGGAGAATGCTCCATTTAAAATATTTTGACATATTTTAAAAGGAAATTCATTTCAAACCACAAGTGTGAATTCATTTCTAACCACAATTGTGGTAAATGGACTTTGGACCCTATGGTTTCTCTTGAGAATTCCCTATTTATACACACCTTTGTGCACTTGCACAAATATTAGGGGTTTTTTTCAAGTATCCTTAGGCTGTAAATCCGAAACCTCCTTGAGCACACTAGGTTGCCCCTTTGAATAATCTCCATAAGCAATCACTAATTAGAAATTGGTTATACGAATTGCTTAGGGCTTTAGGATTTTTTAATTTTTTGAAATCAAGAACAACCCCTTTGAAATTTCTTTTTTTTCTTTTCATTTGTCTTTCTCTTTATATTAATAACATGATTTGCTTTTGCATTTTTCATTATATAACGTGATCGTGTATTCATAAACTAATAACTTAGGTGTCTTATTATTATTTATGTAATGTACATATGTAAACGGTAAGAACCTGCAAAAAAATAAAATGAAAAAAAAGAGTTTTTATTTCTTTTAAATCAAAACAGAAAATCATGAAAACTAGCCAAAGATTTAACCCTTTCGGTCATCTTGAAATTTTAAAACCTAAAAATAAATTCCGTTTGCAATCACTTTAATTATTTAAAGAATAAATAGATTCAGCCCAAACTGTATTTACAATTAAAACTTAAAACTTAAAACATATACATTGTTGGTGTTCCTTGCCATTGCGGGCGGGTTTTAAATTCCGGGTAAACGGGTCAGGGTTTTCTTTTATGAAAATGGGTTAGAATATAAATATTTTTTTTTGGGTATTTTTCTCATAACAGAGCAAATAGAGAGAGAGTGAATTACAGATCTAGGGTTTTCTGGTTTCCTTCTTCTTCTTGTTCTTTGACTGATCCAGAGTGAGAGATTGGGGGAGCTTTTGATTGTGGAATAGTCCAATCATTCCTAGTGTAATCACTTCTTTCATTTGAGAGCAGGGCATGTAAGTTTTTACTATTGACATTTGTTTGATTTAGTAAAACTTATCCCTCCCGTGGACGTAGGTCGATTTTGACCGAACCACGTATATTGTGTTGTCGTTTATTGCTTTGTGTTATTTCAGTTCTTGGTAATCTGTTTATCGTCATAGACGATTTGGAATCTGATTTGCTACAGGTTTTGATTTCTAAGAAGATCCATAGTTTTGTTGTTGCAAAACCCAATAGTGGTATCAGAGTAGTATTAATTGGTTATCTGTTTTAACATTAGAGCAGAGTGCTCTATTGGTTATTTGGCGAAATTCATCGAAGAGATCAACTGGTTTCTTTGCTGGTGTTTTTGTCAGTTGTTAAGGCAGTAATAATGGGGAAATCTAGACCTGATATGGTGAGTCTGAATCGTACAAACTACAGGCAATGAAAACTGATGATCAGTGATCTGTTAATTTCAAATGATTTAAATAAAGCAATTGAAAATGAGGGTGTTAGACCTGAGACTACAAAAGAGGTTGATTGGAAAAAGATAGATAGAAAGGCCTGCGGCTTTATTCGTTCCTGGGTTGGTGTAAATGTTGTGCACCATGTTGAGAATGAGACTACATCGTATGGTGTGTGGAGCAAACTTGAAGCTCTCTATGCTGGGAGGTCAGCAGGGAATAAAGCAGCATTGGTACGAAGGCTGGTGAATCTGAAGTACATTGATAATAAATCAATTGTTGAGCACTTGAATGAATTTCAAAATATTTTGAATCAGCTGAGTAGTATGAAGATAAACTTTGATGATGAGGTGCAAGCACTTTTAGTCCTTGGATCTTTGCCTACAAATTGGGAGACACTTATTATCACTCTCGGCAACTCAGCACCAAATGGTAAAGTCAACATGGCATTTGTCACCAGTTCCTTACTTGATGAGGAGAATCGAAAGGGGGATAAACCCTCTAAGTCTGATATGTTGGTGGCTGATAGAGGAAGATCAAAAGATAATAGAAGTGGTTTGAGCAGGGGAAAGTCTAGAAGCAAGTCTGGAGCTCCAAAGAAGGATGCTGCTTGCCATTACTGTGGCAAAATGGGTCACTGGAAAAATGAGTGCTGGAAATTTAAAAATGATAAAGCGAAGGGTACAGTGAAACCCAGAGAAAAGAAAGAACAAAGTGCAGATACATCTGCTTATGCTTCAGATGGTGAACTAACATATGTTTCTAAATGTCAAGACTCCTGTCTTTGCACATCTTCAAATGAAACAACATGGATTGTTGACACAGGTGCCTCATTCCATATAACTCCACACAAAGGTTACTTACAGTCCTACAAAGCTGGTGATTATGGCGAGGTTCCCATGGGTAATAGTGGTGTGTCCAAGATAGTTGGTCTGGGTGATGTTAGAATTGAGACAAACATGGGCTGCTTCCTGACATTGAGAGATGTAAGACATGTTCCTGATTTGAGAATGAATTTGATTTCAGCAGGTAAGCTCGATGATGGAGGCTACCATAATGTTTTCAGTGGTAGAGCATGGAAGTTAAGCAAGGGTTCATTGGTTATTGCACGAGGTAAGAAATGTTGTTCCTTATACAAGACAAATTTGAAAATTGTCTATGATGCGGCATATTCTGTTTTAATGGAGTCATCCTCTGAGTTGTGGCACAAGAGATTAGGTCACATTAGTGAAAATGGGCTGAATGTTTTGATCAAGAGGAATGAGTTGCTGAATCTCAAGGATGCTCATCTTGAAAATTGTGAGCATTGTTTGAAGGGTAAGAAGAACAAAGTCTCCTTCAGTAAGTCAAAAGTTAAACTGAAAAAGAATGTCCTTGAATTGGTCCATACAGATGTTTGTGGTCCTATGAAGATTAAATCCATAGGCGGTGCTTCCTATTTTGTAACCTTCATTGACGATGCATCTATGAAGGTTTGGGCTTATTCTATAAAGTCCAAGGATAAAGTTGCAGCAAGGTTTGAGGTCTTTCACAAGCTGGATGAAAGAGAGACAGGAAGAAAACTGATGAGGGTGCAGTCAGATAATGGGGGAGAGTACATAGGCTCATTTGATGATTATTGCAAAGAGTAGGGTATTCGACATGAACAGACTGTGCCTAAGACTCCACAACAAAATGGTGTGGCAGAGAGGATGAACAGAACAATGTTGGAATGGATGAGGAGTATGCTCTCCCATGCCAGGTTGGCTAAGCATTTCTAGGCTGAAGCCATGAGCACTGTAGTGTATGTGATCAACCGTTCTCCCTCCAAGCTATTGAATAATAAGTGTGCAGAAAGCGTCTGGTCAGGTAAAGATGTTAATTATGACTATTTACGTGTTTTTGGTTGTAGAGCTTTTGTGCATGTTACAAAAGATGAGAGGTCTAAGCTAGATGCATAAACCAGACAATGCATATTTTTGGGGTATGGTGATGAAAAGTGGGGATACAGGTGTTATGACCCAGTTGATAAGAAGGTTTTGAGAAGCCGGGATGTGGTATTCCTTGAAGATCAGACTATTGAGAATTTTGAAGATGGTGAAAAGCTTGATGCATACATACGTGACCTTTCTGGTCTTTAGTTGTCTCATGCTGTTGAGGAGACAAGGCCACATGTAGCTTCAGACTCAGATAGTGATGATAATGTTCCTTAAGGTCAAGCTGTAGGCCATCGAAATGATACTAATACTGAAGCTGATCTTGGTGATAATGTTGAGGTTGATTTTGAAGTTCAACAAGAAGATGGAAATCAACAGAATCAACAAACAGAGGTACTTCGGAGGTCTACTAGGGAGAAAAGATCAAGTTCTAAGTATTCTGCTACAGAGTATGTTCTTCTAACTGATTGTGGGGAGCCTATATGCTATAAGGAGGCTCTTGAGGATGCTCATAAGAAAGAATGGCTAGCTTCCATGGATGAAGAGATGAGGTCATTGCTGAAAAATGGCACATATGATCTAGTTGAAAGACCAGAGAACAGAAAAGTATTACAAAATAAATGGGTGTACAAGATCAAGCAAGAAGGTGATGATAGAAAGATAAGATACAAGGCTAGGTTGGTTGTCAAAGGTTTTGGCCAGAGGCATGGAATCGATTATGATGAGATTTTCTCATCGGTAGTGAAGATGACTTCTATCCGGGTGGTGTTAAGTCTAGCTGCTTGTATGGATCTTGAAGTTGAACAACTTGATGTCAAGACTGTATTTCTCCATTTCTCCATGGTGATTTGGATGAAGATGTTTATATGGAGCAACCTGAAGGTTATAATAAGAAAGGTGAGGAAAGAAAGGTGTGCAAACTTATCAAAAGTCTGTACGGTTTGAAGCAAGCACCAAGGCAGTGGTATCTTAAGTTTGAGTCGTTCATGACCATCCATGGGTACATGAAGACGTCTACAGATCACTGTGTCTCTGTGCAAAAGTTTTCTTCTAATGATTTTATTATACTTCTCCTATATGTTGATCACATGTTGATTGTTGGGAGAGACAAGCTCAAGATTGCCAAGTTGAAAAAGGATTTGGCTAAGTCTTTTGAGATGAAAGACTTGGGTCAAGCAAGACAAATTCTTGGAATGCAGGTCATTCGTGATCGGGTGAAGAAAAGGCTATGGTTATCTCAAAATAGATATATTGAGAAGATTCTAAAACGATTCTGTATGGACAAGGCAAAGCCAGTTGCTTGTCCATTGGCTACACACTTGAAAATAAACAAGACAATGTCTCCCAAGGATGAAGAGGAAAGACAAGAAATGTGCAGTGTTCCATATGCTTCAGCAATAGGCAGTCTGATGTATGCAATGGTCTGTACAAGACCGGATATAGCTCATGCGGTTGGAGTACTTAGTCGTTTTCTTTCAAATCCTGGTAAGACACACTGGGAAGCGGTTAAGTGGCTAATGAGATATCTTCGAGGGACCTCCAAATACGCTTTGTGTTATGGTACTGGAAAGTCACATGTTGAAGGGTTTTCTGATTCAAATATAAGTGGTGATATTGACACAATGAGATCAACTTCAGGGTATTTGTTTACTTTTGGAGGAGGAGCTGTATCATGGTAGTCTCGTCTACAGAAATATGTTACTTTGTCTACTACAGAAGCTGAATATATTTCCATTACTGAATATTGTAGAGAAATGAGATGGATGAAAGAATTGTTGAAAGAAATTGGCATTGCACAAGACAGGTTTGTGGTGTTTAGTGACTCACAGAGTGCTATACATGTGAGCAAGAATCCAAGTTTCCATTCACGTTCAAAACACATCCAAAGAAGGTACCATTGGATCTGTGAAGTGCTCGAGAAGTAGGAGTTATACTTGGAGAAAGTACACACAGATGAGAACGGGTCAGATATGATGACAAAGGGCTTGCTAAGAGGAAAGCATGAGATATGTTGTGCCAAAGCCGGAATGGTTCTGGCAGAAGCGTCACGATGATGAATGTTTATAGCAACATTCTCCCATGGCTCGGAAGGGGGAGAATTGTTGGTGTTCCTTGCCATTGCGGGCGGGTTTTAAATTCTGGGTAAACGGGTCAGGGTTTTCTTTTATGAAAACGGGTTAGAGTATAAATACTTTTTTTGGGGTATTTTTCTCATAACAGAGCAAATAGAGAGAGAGTGAATTACAGATCTAGGGTTTTCTGGTTTCCTTCTTCTTCTTGTTCTTTGGCTGATCCAGAGTGAGAGATTGGGGGAGCTTTTGATTGTGGAGTAGTCCAATCATTCCTAGTGTAATCACTTCTTTCATTTGAGAGCAGGGCATGTAAGTTTCTACTATTGACATTTGTTTGATTTAGTAAAACTTATCCCTCCCGTGGACGTAGGTCGATTTTGACCGAACCACGTATATTGTGTTGTCGTTTATTGCTTTGTGCTATTTCAGTTCTTGGTAATCTGTTTATCGACATAGACGATTTGGAATCTGATTTGCTACAGGTTTTGATTTCTAAGAAGATCCATAGTTTTGCTGTTGCAAAACCCAACATACATGACCGATGATCAATCTATTTTTTAAGCCTCATCAGTAATGTACATAGAAAATAGTTAAAAATGAAATTTATTTGGTCTACTTTTCATTAATCGATTTAGCTTGATTCGAATTCTTAAAACAAAATAAAAGGTCACTTGACCGAAGAACACCCATGACCAAGATCTATTTAACCTCATATTTTTGCAATAAATGATTATGCCTTGTCTATTTAATTATGGTTTTTTTTGTTTTGATGATGTGTTTTTAATTTATATTATTGTTTAAATGAGTATTACTAATCATTCTATAGAGTTATATAAAATTTGGGATCCATTTGAATCACAAAAAAAAATTAGTTAGCTAGGATCAGGTTAGAAAACATCAAGAACAACATGTTTGTTGTTGTATTGACGCTTAGGACCGTAGAAATTAGCCCTGAAATGCACTGGAAAATCCTCCGACCGAGAAACAGGCACCCTGGAGCGCACAGATATCATCCGACCAATGAGCTCTTTTGTACGCTACGATCAACACTTTTTTGATGCTTCCAACGCTTCTGGACTTTGTTGTGCACATAAGGCAAAGAAAACTAGCCTAGCTCTAAACCCGGGCTAGTTTTCCTAACGCTTAAGACCCACATAATAAACCTGAGGCTCTTCATCCGACTGAGAGGACTTATCCCCCAGGATAATTTTTCGTCACTTCTGACCAATAGACACCCTTTAAGTTTGTATTTTATTATATATTTTTATTTATATTGTATAGTTAGCATCCTTATGCGATAATTTGTATCCAATGAGGGCTTCCTGTCTATCTAGGACCGAGTGTGAGCTACTTACGGATCCATTACTAATGATATACACCTAATGGACATTTGTGGCTAACTAGTGATCGAGAATCTGAACATGTTGTGCACCTGAGATCAATGATGTTGCTGCACCTAGGATCGATATTGTATGTTGCACTAGGACCGAGGACCGACACTACTACTCACCTATGACTGAGAATTTAAAATTGTTGTGCACTTGAGAGTGATGTTGGCACTGCCCCTAGGACTGATGTTATCTTCTACACGTAAGACCGAGGACCGATGTTATAGATCACATACGACCGAGAATCTGAACCTGATGTGCACTTGCGACCGATGTTGTTGCTGCACCTAGGACCGAGAACCAACAATGTTGTTGCACTTTGGACCGAGGATCGATGTTTCTGCTCACCTACGACGTAGAATATAATCCTATTGTGCACATGAGACTTATTATGTTGTTGCACATGGGACTGATGTCGTTTGTCTCACCTAGGAATGAGAACCGACGTTGATGCTCACTTGCGATTGAGAATTTGAAATTATTGAGCTCATGATATCGATGTTGTTGCTGCACTTGGGATCGATGTTATCTACTACACTTGGGACCTTTGTTGCTGACTTGGGCCCAATGCTACTATACTCTGTTCGATTGAGGGTACAGATTCTGATCGAGTTGGGTTCGCACCTTGGCTAAAAATCAGGTTATGGGACCGTGGAGGCTAACCAAGGTCCTTTGCTATATTTTTCATATATATTTGTCTTGTTTAAGCTTTTGATTTGGATTTTCATTTGGGTTTTTGTTGGCTTTATATGTCATGTATTTTTGTGATATATGTGATCCTAGGTTAGCATATAAAATTTTGAGGTTAGAAAATAAAGTGTAAGATATTTTAAAAATGGTCGAAATTAACTAATAGAGACCATAGGGGAGTTTTAGGACATAGAAACTAAAAAACTTTTCCCACACGTAACTAAACGCCGAACTCAATCTCTTAATTTCTTGATTTTTATTAATTAGGTGGCGACTCTCTTGTCGCGAGGAAATTAAATTTGAATTTCTTTTAAGTAGTCTTATGACATACTTTCCATTAAAAAATTCTAAATCTCTTCTAAATTATTGGGATGGTATATTATGAAATTGTTTACAAAGCTTCGTGTTTTTAAACTAGAAATTTTTAAACCTTTAAATTAATTTCTCACATTTTACATTTTATTCAAAACAATCATTTTTAATAGAGAGATGGAAGAAAAAAATTGGCTGTGGATTTCTACATAAAAATCGATCACATACATGTAAATAATTGAAATCTAGAAAGCTTAAAACATTAATGACAAATATTTAAAAATGCTTGTTTGAGGGCTTGAGAGGGGATATTTTCCTTCGGTTTTCTCATAGCCTCCCTAAGTTGATTTGTGAAGGAAGTAGATCGGATTAAGTCAAAAACCATTAATGGTTTTTTTTTTTGTTCTTCATCCTCCTTACCTGATCGAGCCATGACAAGGCTTATGACAGTAGGGGAAAGGATCACCATGGTAGGGGTGATTATTTTAGCTTTTGAATGAACCATTTTGGTGGACAACTATCAATGGAGTTCCATCTTTGACAAATTGAGGATGAGATTTGTTCTAATCATGTTCTTCGTGCGAGGAAAAAGACAAATCAGGCGGGAAACAACATCGTTTCAGGTGTTAATCCGAAAGAGGGACACTCCGTTGGCGTTTCATTTGAGTTTCGTCAATGATCGGACATTCCGTTAGGTGTTGAAGCGTCCGTTTACTAATCCAGTGTTGTGTGGAAGCGCTCTTCTTCCGTTGCAGTTGGCTATACGGATGACTCATGGGCATTGGATGATGATTTAGTACTAATCCAAAGGTTATGGTTCCTTCTATAGGATCCTTGAGAATTTCGGCGATACGGGATTATAGACTTTTTCATCCTAAGGGTTTTTTTAAGTTGATTTTTCTTTTAATCCTTTCGCTTTATTTTTTATCATAAAAATGTATAGAATATTTTAATAAATATGACACATATTTTCTCAATTTATTTTATTTTTATTCGTTTTTATATATTTTGGGTTTAATAAATAATTTATTTGTGATAAAATGGATACAACATTAATCCTAAATTATTTATTTTAATTCTCTTTAATTCTTATAAAATAATTTGAGATAAAATGAGTACAATATAAAAAAATGTACTTACTTACCTAAGAGACATATTAATAAACTATGTAATTGGGATATTATAATAAAAATTATAGAATAGTTGATGTCAATTTCCCTAAGTCACTTTCCTAATTTCATGGAATTTACATACTTATAAATGTGTAGAGTAATTATGCATATTTAAGTGATAATTACCTTATCTTAAGTGGTTTGATATAGAAAATTATAGATTTTTAACCTTATATAAATTAATTATTAAGTGATTGGTAAAATCTTTATTATTATTATTATTATATATATTTATTTATTTAATCTTAAACCATATAAATACCTTAGTTTCCATGATTTATTATGAATTACATTAGCTCATCTCCAATAATTGGATACTATGTTTTTTTTGTATTGGATATTTTATACACCACAAAGTAAAGTAAGGCAGGAGTTAGCTAATCTACAATTTATTACCGCGTTCACATCTGTAATGAGTTTCCTAATTTGTGGTTAATCACTTGCCAATGGAAGGATGATAATCTTGAGTTTATTAATCTTTGAAGAACAATTTCAATGGAATTTAAACTCAATTTGATTTAAGCAACATTATTTTTTTGTTGTAACTTTAATTGGAGTACTAAGTGCAAAACCTATAACGTGTATAATAAATGCATAGATGATTTATGCAACATAGATTCAGACCTAGTCTAATGAATATGGGTTGTTGATGAAAATGTTTTCTTTCAAAGTGTCAAACAATCACTATTTATAAAAGATACGAATGAATGATTAAAAAATGTGTTTACTTACATAATTCTAAACTATAGAATTAGAATATTATATAACAATTTTTTTAAAAGTTGATGTCAATTGCCTCAAGTCATTCTTGCCTAATTTCATGGAATTTATATCCTCTGTCCACCATTCAATATAAAGGAATACGTAATCTTAATTAATTATAAATATAAATATATATATATATATTTCAAAACTGAAAAATAATAAATATTAAAAGATAAACTATTTAATTGATGAGATGTTTTTAAAAATCACAAATATATGGTACAAATAAATAAAAATATTAAAATTAAAATTATGACAAAGATTATCATAAGTTATCAAAACTATAAAAAAAACCTTTAAAAAATTCAAGAACATAATTATCCCAAATCAATTTAACTAACTTAAAACATGATATTCATTGATTATCATGTTTGGTCTTGAGAATTTTGGAGACTTATGCAAGTCAGATGATTTTCCAATTATGCCCATCCGGATAGATGATCCCTATTATAAAATTAATAACTTTAGACATGACCACTTTTACACCACTTTATTAAAGAAACTTATCTCAAATATGCTTCGAAATAAAATTTATTCCTAGCCTAATTTTAAGCATCATGCTAAATTCTATTCTTAATCCTTCTTCGTATACATGACTAGAAAGTATGTTAGAAAATTTTATTGTGATGTCCCACATTGGGAAATTATAGAACATAGACTTCTTATACGAGTGAGGCTAATAACTATAGTTATCTTCATTGGTTCCTTTTGAGCTTGGGTGATGGTGACCTTGATAGATTATGAGAATAATCTTTATATTAGGAATATAAAATAATATATGTGAATAGATTATGAAAATAATTTTATATTAGGCATATAAAATAATATCGTTATTATATTATTAGTTTCCTTATTAATCTTTTGTAATGTATATATATTGGAGATTTCCCTGATTAAACAAGATTCTCCCTATTCTTTCATGGTATCAGAGCCCTAAGTTCTCTTTTCTTTCTTTTCTAAACCCAGCTTCCGCTTCTTTTCTCTAAACCTAACTTCCGTTTCTTTTCTTTCTCTCTTCTTCATCTATGGCCGAAAACAAGGTTCATCCAGCCACCATTGTTTCCAACATCAAGGCGTGCATCCCTATCACCCTTGATTATGAAGGAAAACAATACAACAGCTGGTCCACCCTTTTTAACTTCATTGCCGTGCTAATATGGTGATCAACCATATTCAACCTCTAATAGTTAATCCTTCGGTCGCGGTTCCCGCTCCGACGGAATCCGAAAAGGCTTTAACATAGAGACTTGATGACATTGTTCGTCAATGGATTTACGGGACCATTTCTAATGATCTCCTAAATTCCATCCTCGATCCTGATGACTCGGCAGTTGATGCTTGGAACAGATTGCAGCAATTTTTTCTTAACAACAAATCTGCAAGAGCTTTGCAATTTGATGCGCAATTTACAAATACCAAGCTTGCTCATTTTGATGGTGTTAAGTCTTATTGCGCTAAGCTAAAAACTCTAGCTGATAATTTGAGGAATGTTGGAGATAAAGTCTCTGACAATCGAATGGCTCTACAACTTTTGAAAGGCCTCTCGGAGGAATATAAGCCCTTTCGAAGGTCCGTTCGTCATCTTAACCCGTTGCCCTCTTTTGATACTCTTCGTTCAATGCTTGAATTAGAAGAACATGAGAATGCTGCTGATCTCTCTATTGAGTCTCATGTAGAGGCTCACATCACGCAATCACATTTATCGTCCCAAAATAATGCTGATAATTCCCATTATTCTTCTCGGGGTAATAATCAACGTAATGGTGGCAATGGCCGAAAAACCACCAAGGGAAAGGGCAGCTCCGGTAAGGGTAAGGGTGCCTCTGGCAATCAACAGCGTAATGGTGGTGCCTCACAGCAGCAGCAAAACCCGCAGCGTGGTCCTACCGCCTCACACCAACAGAAGACCCAAGCAGGATGGATGTATCCTCCACCTTGGGAATATTGGCAGCAAGGCCCTTGGGCTCTTCCTCCTTGTCCATATCCATCACAGGCACCAGGCCCATCTCCTTGGTCCGCCACGAAGCCCAGTCAGCCTGCATATCAGACCGGTATCCTCGGGCCACAACCACCTCAGGCTTACTATACGTCAGGCCCATCGTCTCAAGATTACATGTCAACCAATATTGATCAAGCAATGCACACAATGACATTGTCTGATCCAAAATACTATATGGATACGGGTGCTACCTCTCACATAACAAATTCTCAAGGTAATTTATCGTCATATTCTCCCTTGATCAATAGTCATAATAATTCAATTATTGTTGGTGATGGTAGCAAAATTCCAATTCATGGTTATGGTCACAAATCTCTACACCAAAACACACTTCAATTAAAAAATGTCCTTCATGTTCCAAAACTAGTCAAAAATCTCATCTCCGTTAGGAAATTCTCTATTGATAGTAATGTTTCCATTGAGTTTGATCCTTTTGGGTTTATTGTGAAGGACTTGCAGACGGGGAGCAAACGAGTGAGATGTAATAGTAGTGGCAATCTCTACCCTTTTCTCACAGATCGTCAAGTCTTCTCTTCTTTCACACCGTCAGCCTTTTCAGTTATTTCTCCAAATATATGGCATTCCCGTCTCGGTCATCTGGGAAATGCAATTTTAAATTCATTGCGTAGTAGTAATTTCATTCAATGTCCTAAGGCTAAACATGTTTGTCATTCTTGTCCTTTGGGTAAATTAATAAAATCGCCTTTTCCCGATTCTATGTCTCATACTACTATGCCATTTGACATTATACACAGTGATTTGTGGACATCCCCTATTCCTAGTTCTCTCGGCCATAAGTATTATGTTCTCTTTCTTGATAATTACACGAATTTTTTATGGACTTTTCCGATCTCTTCTAAGTCTCAAGTCTATAAGTTATTTATTCATGTTCGAACATATATTCGTACTCAATTTGAGAGAGAAATTAAGGCATTCCAATGTGACAATGGTACTGAATTTAAAAATGTTCGTTTTGAAAAATTCGGTCACCAACATGGTATGACTTTCCGTCTTTCTTGTCCTTATACCTCTCCTCAAAATGGCAAGGCCGAAAGAAAAATAAAAACAATCAATAATATTGTTCGCACTATTCTCTGTCATGCATCCATGCCACCATCTTTTTGGCATCATGCTCTCGAAATGGCTACCTACCTTCACAACATCTTACCTACAAAGCTTCTTGGTTATAATTCTCCAACTCAAATTTTGTATCAAAAGCATCCTAACTACTCTCATCTTCGAGTTTTTGGGTGTTTATATTATCCTCTTTTTCCACCATCCAAAATACAGAAGCTTGAACCTCGGTCTTCTCCTTGTGTTTTTCTTGGCTATCCGCCCAATCATAGGGGGTATAAATGTTTTGATATGTCATCTTGAAAAATTATAATAGCCAAACATGTATGGTTCGATGAGTCAGCATTTCCTTTTTCCAAAATTCATACTCCGAAATCTCACACATACGATTTTTTGAGTCATGATTCAGGTGCCCTTAACACCCATCTCTTGCATCAAATTCTCACCACACCCGAGCACCAACACCAACCCACAACCACCCCCCACTATTCTCCTTCTCCCATAACATCCCACACTCACCCTGCGAACGAGTCTTCAAACTCTCCCACTCCTCCTTCTCCCGTAGCATCCCACCCTCACCCTATGGCCACTCGTAGTCGTCATGGAATTGTCAAACCCAATAAAAAATACCAAGACCACTCTCTTCACACTTTTACCTTTGTATCACCCATTCCAAAAAATCCTGTACATGCTCTACGTGACCATAATTGGAAAATTGCTATGCAGGAAGAATATGATGCGCTTATTGACAATGGTACTTGGGCCTTAGTTCCGCGTCCGTCTAATGTAAATATTATTCGTTCGCTTTGGATTTTTCGGCATAAAACGAAATCTGATGGTTCTTTTGAGAGACATAAGGCTCGTCTTGTTGGTGATGGGAAAACTCAAAGAAAAGGGATTGACTGTGATGAAACTTTCAGTCCGGTTGTGAAACTGGCAACTATACGGATGGTTCTTAGCATTGCTTTATCCAAGTCTTGGTATATTCATCAATTGGATGTGAAGAATGCCTTCTTACATGGCAACTTGAATGAAACAGTATACATGTATCAACCTTTGGGGTTTAAAGATCCGGCTCGTCCTGATCATGTATGTCTTTTGAGAAAGTCTCTTTATGGTTTGAAACAGGCACCCCGTGCTTGGTATCAACATTTTGCTGATTTTGATGCATCAATTGGCTTTAATCACAGCAAATTGGATACTTCTTTATTCATTTATCGCCATGATCAGGACACTGCTTACATTCTTCTTTATGTTGATGACATTGTGCTCACTGCTTCTTCAGAGTCCCTTCGGAAATATGTCATTTCTCAACTTAGCACTGAATTTGCAATGAAAGATTTGGGTCCTTTGAGTTATTTCTTAGGCATTGCTGTTACCCGACACAAGAATTGTTTGTTCTTGTCTCAAACGAAATATGCTCATGACATTATTAAGAAAGCAGGTATGACAGATTGTAATCCAGCTTCCACTCCTGTTGATTCTAAAAGAAAGATGAGCACTCAATCTGGCATTTCTTATGGAGATCCTACCTCTTATCGTTCTTTATGTGGGGCGTTACAGTACTTGACATTCACTCGTCCGGACATTTCTTATGCTGTACAACAAGTTTGCTTGTTTATGCATGCTCCTCAAGTTGCTCACATGAATGCCTTAAAACGAATCATCCGTTATATTCAAGGCACTGCTGATTATGGTTTGGAGTTATACAAATCATCTATTACTTCCCTTATTTCTTACACGGATGCTGATTGGGGCGGGTGTCCTGATACTCGTCGATCTACATCAGGTTATTGTGTCTTTCTTGGAGATAATTTGATTTCTTGGTCTTCTAAAAGGCAACCTACTTTGTCAAAGTCTAGTGCTGAAGCAGAGTATAGAGGGGTTGCAAATGTCGTTTCGGAATCATGTTGGGTCCGAAACTTATTATTAGAACTCAGATGTTCGGTTACACAGGCAACCTTAGTTTATTGCGATAATGTTAGTGCTATTTACCTCTCTAGTAATCCGGTACAACATCAGCGCACTAAACATATTGAAATGGACATTCACTTCGTTCGTGAGAAAGTCCAACGGGGTGAAGTTCGTGTCTTGCATGTGCCATCCCGATACCAGATTGCAGATATTTTTACTAAAAGTCTGCCTAAGATTTTATTTGATGATTTTCGGGCCAGTCTCAGCGTTTGCAAAGTTCCTGTTTCGACTGCGGAGGTGTGATAGATTATGAGAATAATCTTTATATTAGGAATATAAAATAATATATGTGAATAGATTATGAAAATAATTTTATATTAGGCATATAAAATAATATCGTTATTATATTATTAGTTTCCTTATTAATCTTTTGTAATGTATATATATTGGAGATTTCCCTGATGTAAAGGGCAAGAAGATTAAACAAGATTCTCCCTATTCTTTCAGACCTGATGGATACTCGAGAGTATATGTAGTCTATTTTCTCACGGTTAATGATAAGAGGGTTCGAAGCGTTACAGTTGGTATCAAAACTGACTTGGAGGTGACAAAACTGTTGTCACGGGGAGCACTTCTTGAATCTTACAGAAATAAAGTGTCAGGTTGATCACTTTGAGAGTCTAACCGGGGGAGTTTAGGACTATAAATTGGATTGAGACTAGGACATCACATGACTAAATTGGATTATGATGATGATTCATATTGGAAAATAACAGTAAATATGAACTCCTTATACAAGTGAGGCTAATAGACAAGTGAGGCTAATAGACTATAATTACCTTCATTGGTACCTTTTGAGCTTAGTTTGTGTAGCTTAGTGGTTTGGAGTTACATTTATAGAAGCATACCTATTAAGAGGGGATGAGAATGACTAAAATTTGAAATCATTCCAAAAGTTAAATAAGTGTACACAAAAATCAGATTTATTTATAGGATAATCTATAAAATTTTCTTATATTTATAGAGTTATAAAACTTAATTTATGCACACTATAAATTTGATTAAATAGAGAAATAATTTTAAACGACTCCTAAAATGAAAATAATTGGTAGAATTATAAAACAAATCGAATCTTTTCTATTTTCTTTTAATTTTTTAAAACCATTTGAGACATTTAATAAGGAAAATGGTTAGAAAAAATAAACATAAAGGCAAATGAGGTCTTATGCTAGGCTTGGGCTTAGGTCCATATAGAAATCAAGCATGTAGAAATCAAGGGTTGTGGATGTTTGAATTAGGTTTGGGATTCATCTAGGGCTTTAGAAGGTTCAGGAAGAATGGGATCAGGAATAGGATGCGGGATTGGAGGCTTGGTCTAAGGCTATATAATCTATTAAAACTCATCTTTCTCTCATCGTCTTTATTCTGCCTTAGGAAACTAACTCTAATATCCAATTCCTTTAACTTTTCTCGAATGGAGTCTTAAAGACCGAAAGACCTAAAAAGTTCGTTAAGTAGATGAGTGTTCTACTCTATATCCTTTTATCGCGATTTTCTGCTCGAGTTGTGTTGGTAAATTGACTTAAGATGTCCTAAATTTACCACATTTATCCATGCTCTCGTCTCTTTTTTATTACCCTTTTGGGGTTACCCTTCACCTTTGGTCCTACCCTGCCTAATGTACCCTGCCTAATGTGAGTGGGCCAGTTTGCTGAAATATCCTTTTTTTTCTTAAAATTTAATTTTAAGTATGAACGATGGTTCCATGGAATAAGGCAATCAATATACTTCTATACTTTCAAATTATGATTTTTCCTTTATTTCTTCTCGCCCCAATTTAACTAGCCCCGAAGATTCTCGTCGATTGGATTGAGATCTCCTATCCCTTAACTTCACATAGCTTTTTTCCTTTCGTTGAATGGTGAGGAATATTGGATTTTTGAATTTTGAAGTACAAAGATTCTTGGGTAGGTAGCAACTTATTAGAAGATTGTTGGGGAAGACAATTGTCATCTCTCAGGTGGGGGATGGCGTACACGCGGTATATCTTTAGTTTCTTAGAGTTCTGTTAGAGTCTGGATGTTCCGTCAAGGTTTGTGGTTAATCGTTAGTTGTTTCGTTAGCCTTTCCAATTTTTATGGGACGTTCATCCCTTGGGTGGTCAACGAAGCCTGTACACATTTAAAGTTACGCTGAAAGACGCACGATTTTAAAATTTTAAGAAATAAATATAAAATATATGGATTTTTAAGAAAATTTGAAGTAAATTAAATCAAATCAAATTGGGAAATCGGTTAGAAAGTAGTTTGTGACTTAAGAGCTATCTCCTAAAATTACCCACAAAATTAGGAAAAAAAATATTTTGACATACCAGAAATCTGTCTTTTCGAGATAGTTGACTATTTCGTCAATTTATCTTAATTTGAGTGGGGAAGAAAATTTTTTATTAATTTTTTTATATACACATATATTTTGATTTTTAAATAGTTAAATCAAATTAAAATATATTTAAGAATAGTTTTTATTCAATTAAAATTTATTATAAAAATAATTTAATTTTAAAAGATTGATCGTACGATCATAGAGTCGTCGGTTGAATATTTGTATATGTGTGTAAACGTAATTTTTTAGAGATTCTTTTGAGTTCGATGTTTGAATACACTCAGGAAAGGCTTTTGCGTTATATGCTCCATACTCGTTAAAGAACTGTGTATATTTTTTAAAACTTTGACTATTTTTTTGAAAATTTGGTTTTATTACCTTTTATTTAACCAATTATTTGTTCAACTTCTAGACATAACTACAAGAAAACTTGACATTTGTGACGTATGTTTTATACAGAATTTATGACGAATATATAATTAGCAACATATTTTTTATTTGTATAATAAACTTCGATATTTCTATTTTTGTTATGCGCTATATTGTGATATATTTCTTACCCAATATATTCCTTCACTTTTACTACTGAATTTACGACGAATATTTTGACATATAATTTCACTATAAATTTTCCATTGTATTTACTGCAGAATTTACGACACTATATTTTGAGGAATTATTTCATTGGAAAAATTTTCGTAGGAATATCCGTCATAATGTTTCTCATGTTTTTAAAGGAATATTTGTCAAAATGTTTCTCTTGTATTCATAGGAATATCTGTCGATAAATTCTTATTTTCCATAGAAGTATCTGTTGATAAATTTTTGTTTTCCATAGAAATATTCGTCAGAAATTAATATATTTATTTTAAATTTTATTTCTTATAATCCATTACATATTTCAAAATTTTAATAATAATATTTAAAACAAATAAATAACTATTTTTAAAAGTATTAAATAAAAAATAATATTTACTTAAAACCAAATACAAAATGTATCCCTCAATAGTTACTAACATAAAAAAAAACCATTAACAACGTGTATCATTAATAATTTCTAACAATTTTTCAAAAAGTGAAAGTTAATCTATACTCTCATTTTAGCTCCAACTGCTTTATTGAGGGTCTCATCCATATCTTTGCACATATAAATGCATTAGAGGTTACATATTTGATAACATGTCAGTCTAGAAAACAAATTATAAATTGTGGATCATTTTTCAATCAAAAAACAAATTATTAATTTTTAAAAAGGATGAAAATTCCACAACCTCAAGACTAACTCTTCTTCTTGACAATACTACTACTAGCATAAGAAAACACTGTATTGTAATAAAAAATAAAAATAGATGACTAAGTTACCCGTTCATAAGATCAAGCCCATCAACAAATATTAAAAGATTATTAAACATAAAAAATTAAATTAAAGTGTTTCCATATTCTTCTGCTTGCCCATTGTCAAACTTTTAGGAAACAAGCTCCTCCACTTATTGTTCCAAATACTAATGTTTCTTTGGATAAAATATATAAAGAGATTAAATAAAAAAAAAAATAGGTATATTTTGTTTTTGACAACATATAAAAGGCCAATAAAATCTACAATATAATGATCTCAAGAAGAATGGAAGTTTTGTAACCACAATTTAAGATGAAATAACTAAGGATTCATACAAAATTGCATTTTACAGATGACAAGGAGACACTCTTGAAACCTACTTAAAATTAACTGTCCAATAATGGTAAGATAAATCAATTATTTTTACAGTACCATATTGTTTGTCATCTGCGTTTACAACTAGGATCACAATAGGTAATGGCGCTGTGGAGAAATCAAATGGAAGAGGTACGATCGCAGTAGATTCAAAGAAAGGTAAATTGCTAATCCATGATGTGTTGTTTGTTCCGGATTTAGCTCAAAATTTGTTGAGTGTTGGGCAACTTATGCAAAATAACCATGCATTGTACTTCAATGATGATTATTGTAAAATTTTTGACAAGAAAAATAATAGAGAATTGATTGCGGTTGTTAAGATGGAGAGGAATCGAAATTTTCCTCTTAATCTTAAACCTGCAAGTTGTGCATCAATGAAGACCAATGTTAAAGATATGTCATGGTTGTGGCATAAACGGCTTGGGCATGTGAACTTTGAGAGCTTGAAATTGCTAAGCAGAAAAACTATGGTGTATGGGTTGCCAAATATTGATGACAAGCATGATGTTTGCGAGGCATGTGCTCTTGGTAAAATCCATCGAGAGACGTTTCCGAAAGAGAAAGCCTGGAGAGCAAAATCATTGTTGGAGCTTGTTCACACTGATATCTGTGGTCCGATGTCCAAAAACTCTCACGGAGGTAACAAATATTTTATCACTTTTATCGACGATTTTACAAGAATGTGTTGTGTCTATTTTTTGAGGAAAAAATCAGAAGTACTTTCTGTTTTAAAGAAGTTTCAAAGAATGGCTGAGAGACAAAGTGGTAAGGTGATTAAAAGATTACATTTTTATTGTTAGAGATCCCAAACAAAAATAATTAGGAAGTTTCTTACATGTGTTACTTGTGGGCCCCTAAACTATTTTTTTTCCTAAGTCCTTTTGATCAAAGAAAACACAAAAGTTATAATACGTATTTTGCATTAATTTTTTTTTTTTGTAAAATTGAAATTGTACCTCTCATTATTTGACTTTCATAAAATGTCATTAAATTGCACATTTGGGACTGCATATTCTCTTGTCCTTTTAAAAGTTTTGCAATGCATTTACTTGTAGCTTTTCTTCTTTTAACATTTTTTAAACTTGTATAGAGCAGGATTCTTGATCAGCCAAATAAGAGTTTACAGTCGTGCCCATACCCAATATTCTACTTTTTTTAGGCCCACCCACAATTATGACCCATAATTCATCATCTGTTTTTTTTACTCCTCACAACCATCATTAATTTGGCTGAGCTCTGTAAAATTATTATAGAAATACATACAAATAATATATTCAAAAAGTTCAATAATAAATATTTAACACATTAGTAAACTCATATGTTAACATAACTAATAAGATCTTATCATAATTTTTACCATAATATTACCAAATAAAAAGAATTTCTTAAAAGCTTAAGAATTATTTTTATTAAACACTTATGCACTGAAATAGATATAAAGAGAATTTTATACCATTGTTGCAGCCGCTCGTGGGCCACTCTAACTGCCATCTTTTTTCTTATGTATACGATGAAAAGACTCAAATATTGTGGATGGCCTCCCTAACTCCACTGCCTAAATAAGAGAATAAATTTAACAAATGATTAATAGTGAAATTTTTAAACAAAATTCAATGGTAGTAATGTACTTAGATTATTGAATAACAGAATAAACAAAATAAAAATCATGTTTGAAAATATAAACATTATCAACGTAGACAATGTATAAACTTAAAAATTAACAAACTTTCATTTAGTTCATGTATCTCCAAAAATGTGACAGAAAAAATAGTTGATAACCAAGATTAATAAATAGTTCATGTCCTTAAAGAGGATGAAATAGAGAACAATCTTGAAAATCCAATAAACTTGAAAATATATATATACTAATCACTACCTAGATGCATGACAATTTTCTATGGTTAAACATATATAAATTCCAATTCACATTTCGATTATAATAAAATCTAAGTTAGAAAGTATTTCACTACCTTGTTAAGTTTCTGCCTTCTTCTTTTGTCTAGAAAGATTGTCTTGAAGATAGTGGACTTATTCTCCAAATAATGAGCTATACATGAACAAATATAAATATATGCTATACTCATTTACATGTCAAATAATTTCAATTTATATTGGTAATTCTAGATAAGCTTCGATCTCATATTTTGAGTTTCAAAATGGCCTACTTTTATGTACCATAATACTAACACTTCTCCAATCTTATCATGTAGTGCATTTTCAACATCAAGTGGACGAATAAGTTGAGACATGGTAGGTTTAGAATTTTATTTCTACACAAGGAAATGATATGTTAACAATTAGTAAATAACCAGCAACAGAAAGCTAACAATGTTATTATTAAAGAGTTAGGAGTTGACTTTCAAGCAGCATGAATATTCGATATACTAGATAATCAATAGAAGTTGTATAGATTGAAAGAACGTAAAAGTTGAAATGATTCCAAATACCAATGGAGCTATCTATCCACATTGAAAGAAGAGATGAATATAAGTAAATGTTGTTATTACAGAGTGTGCTAGGATTCACTCACAGAAGGCAAGTTTACTAGCTTCCAAAGCAAAACACTATATGTAAGAAAAACATTCTTTTCAAAAGAAAAGAAAAGAAAACACAATTTCATACAAGTGCAGATCAAGCCATCAAATAAAAATCATTGTAAACTTACTCATGAAGTGCTTTAATAATTGACAGTCCTGTTATCCGCTATTTCAGCAAATTTTCACGGCAATAAATACATATGGACGAACATTTGAGGCGGCAATTTTGTAGAAGATAGAGCACCGTCTGATTGGCAGTCCTGTTCTTCCTTGCTCTTGATGCGTAAGGAAAAAAGGTTATTACTAAATGAAGAAATAATATGAGACAATTTTATCTTATAGAGAAGTTCTATATCACGTTAACATGTTCTCTTAAGAACACAAACTCAAACACATCACAAATGAAATTTCATTCATAAACTCAAACACAACACATTAAGAATGGATACTCACCCGGCTGAGTCACTTTATAGCTGCTAATAAGACTCTAAAAGTGTTAATCAGACGACGCCCAAAACAGATTCTAAAAGTTCTATAGACTCTGAAGGTGCTTCAATGGTGGTGCTCTAACCTTTCTCTCTATAACTCTCATTTTTCCATTATGTCCTCTAACTCTTAAATTCTTCGGAGGAATAGTTTTAATTGAAAAGAGGAAGTAGGTTTTAATTTTATAATATTTTAAATTTAATTTAAAAATTACAAATAAACTCCATTCTTTTATTAGACATTGATACAAATACAAATGTGACAATAGTAAATATCAATGTTTGCTTGATTTATTTATTTATTTTATCTACGAATTGATGATCACATATGATTTAACTATTACGACCTTAACTTAGACAACCTCGGTCTTGTCATGATTACGGAGTGTCGGGATCGTGAGGTTCCAAAGAAGAGTTATGTACGTGCAACATAGGCACCATAGTTGACGGAGTGAAAAATTAGCCTACCTTAGCCATGTCATGATTGCGGAGTGTTAGGACTGAGAGGTGCCGAAGAGGGGCCGTGTGTGTGCGACATAGGCACCTGAAGTAATAAGTGCTAATTAATTGGGCATTGGCGTAGATGATTGCGGAGTGCTAGGATCGAGAGGATGTCGAAGAAGGGTCTTGTGCATGGGACATAAGCATAAAAGTAGAGAAAGGTCCGCACATTGAGAGGATGCGTGCATGGAGTGCGGAAGAAATGAAGCTGACTGGTGATGGTTATGAGAAGACCGATGGAGACTAGATAAAGACAAAGGAGTGTGAACATTGTGAGGGATAAGGTCAGAAATATCAGCATGATGGGGTAAAGACTGGAAATGTCGACATGACCAGGAAAAGACCAGAAATGTCAGCATGATGGGGTTAAAACAGAAAATGTTGGCATGATAGAGAGAAGACCGGAAATGTCTATATGATGGGGAAAAGACCGGAGATGATGGGTAGTTGGGACTAGTGGAGAATGTGGGTCTGAAATTTTAGTCACGTTACCCACGCCCAACAGCATTTTCCTGGTGGTTTTCCCCCATTCCCTTAGTCGTTATCATCTTAGCTAGTTGTCTATTTTGGCTAATAATATCCCATGAGCTGCACAAGATGTTTGGTAGGATTTTTGGGTAGAAAATATCCTCCACAAGTGAGAGTATTTTGTGTGCAAGCCTTGAGAGATTATAGCCCTTTCTAATTTGTATTTGTGAGCTAATATAAATTTCAGAGTTGGGTTCCCCATAAACTGTGTGTTTCTCTTATCTTCATACTTCATAGACTATGGTGCGTTTGGCTGATTATTTCAGTGCACGAAACAAGCAACACTTGGGGTAAAAATGTTTTATACTTTGCACTGCGTAATAACCCATCCTGATAAGTATTATCAAAGCCAAATTTTTGGATATCTACCCAAAAATGGACGAACCAAGGACATCCAAATGTCTAATCCATGAGATGGAAGCAAGGTTGCGATGCCTTGAAGATTTGGTTGGTGCCCCCTACCTTTGGTCAAGAGGACTCTTTATTTGTTCGATAGATGACCTAAATTCAGAATGGGTGTTCGTTCGAGAGACAATTACTAAAGTTTTAGACTTTGTTGAAAAAATGATGCTTATAACGGAGGAAGACCTTGAGTCCAGAGTGAAGTAGTTTGATATTGAGATCAAACGTTTTGATAGGATTGACGACACCAATAGAGACGAGGGTCTGGCTATTGATGACGACTTCGGATAAACGGTTTGATAGAAATCCTGTTAGAGATTAATATCTCTTTCTATTCTTCGCAAATCCTTCGAACTCTTGAAAACAGATTCAAGTGCGGAAATGTTCGTCAGAATTGAAGTTTTGAACCAATGAAAGATGAATGACAGAAAGTAAAGAACACAAGAAGTTGTTTATGGATGTTCGGGGCAAACTCTCCTATGTCACCCTTCTTTGATTCAAATACAGTTCATTAATCTAGTTAACTCTCTGTTGAACAAAACAACATTTGTTCAACTTACAGCACTGAAGTTTTCTCAAAGAAAAGACAGTATGTAATACAATGTAATGAAAAAAATGAAGCAGCTCTCTCTTTCTTGTATTTTTCAGCCATCAATTTTTCCGTTGTCTTAGGAAGCAATTTATTCTTGAAAATTCCGTTGGATGTACTATCCATGAGGTAGCACTTAGTGAGATTCGAACTCAGGTTTTTTCCATTGTCTTAGGCAGCAATCCGTTGTCTTAGGCAGCAATTTATTCTTGAAAATTCCGTTGGATGTACTATCCATGAGGTAGCACTTAGTGAGATTCGAACTCAGGTCACCTGTATGACAAACAAACATGTTTACCACTACACCACTTAAGATATTGATATCTAAATATATATTTATATATTTGATATGACTAACAATTATTGAACTTAGTTTTTTCCATTTATTATCAAAAACTATTTCATCAATCATTAAATCAAAATTGTTAATTTATTTTAAATCAATTAAAAATCTCAACCCAATAATTTCTCCTTTTTTAATTATTTAAACTAAATTATCAAAAACAGTTTAAACATTAAAATTTTCAACCCAACAATTTCTCCATTTTTGATTATTTAAACTAAATTATCAAAACCAGTTTAAACATTAAAAATTTCAACCCAACACGTTTGAAGAATTTTTTGGCTCTAGAACGACAACACCATTTGTTTCTTCAACACGGTTCAAGGTGCCTGAACTAAATCCCTTTGGTGGTGTGAGAAGTTCCAAAGAGTTAGAAAATATTTTGTGAGATATGTAGACCTATTTCACAACAGCGAAGATCCCAACAGAGGAATGGGTATCTATAACTAGCATGTACCTTGCGGGTGATGCAAAGATTTGGTAGAGAGCCCACTTATCAGACGATGCGAGAGAGAATCATGAGAAGATTGACTCGTGGTAAGTCTTAAAGCGTGAACATAAAGAATAATTTATACCTCGTAACTCTTTGTGGAGGGAAAGAGAGTCCTTACGTAATTTGAGATATTTTGGATCGACTAAGGACTATGTGAGGGATTTTAGTTCTTTGATGTTGTACTTGAGCAACATATCCGAGGAAGATAAGTTGTTCAACTTCCTATCTGACTTGCAGTCATGGGCTCAAGCCGAACTGAGGAGGCAAGACGTGAAGGATTTGTCATCGGCCATTGCTATTGCAGATCGCTTGGTAGACTTCAAAGAAATTGGAGAGGAGAATCTTGATGTTAAGAAGAACACTCAAAGGGACAAGGGGAAGACTAAATTCTATGAGATGGATGCAGTAAAGTCCGAGGGATCGAACATGAAGAAAGAAACAAAGGTGAGTCTTGTTTCCCAAGACCGTACCAACTAGGGATGCTTCATTTTCAATGGAGATCACCGCATGTGGGAGTGCCCAAAGCCTGCAAGGGTGGCATCACTATTAGCCGAGAAAGATGAGGAGCATGGAGAAGATATTCTTGTGAGGATTAATTCGATACAACTGATAAATGCTTTGTATACCTATAAAATAATTATAGGGAAGGGATTTATATTTATCAAGGTCTGCGATAATAAGAGAGAAGTGATGGCATTGGTTGATTCGGGGGCCACACATAATTTTGTTGCAGATCGAAGAATTTAAAAGTTGGGATTGGAAGTGTCCCAACACAAAGGCCAAGTGAAGGCCATGAATTCTGAATCCAAGCCAAACAAATGCAATATTGCAATTGATGACCTCTAAGTGGGATGTTGGAAGGGGAAGATTGAGTTGATGGTAGTCCCACTAGATGATTATGAAGTCAGCTTAGGAATTAAGTTTCTAGCCCAAGAGAAGGTGGCGGTGATGCCTCACTTGGGAGGGTTGTTCATTGGAGATCCGACTAGTCTCTCATTTAGAGCAAGAACATACGATTCTCTAAGAGGAGGAATGTCAGGACGTCTCGTGGCCATGAAACTTGTAGAAAGCCATAAGGATGAGGAAGAGACGGATGCGTCGACTTTTTTGGTGATGAAGGCGAATGAGCGCAAATCGATGGACTATGTTAAAGTTTAATGACCTAGTGATATCAACGATAAAGACCTTAAAGATGTTGTTACCAAGAAATCTAATCCAAGTGTTAATGCCATAACCTAGAAGAGAAGTAAAGGGAATGTTCGTAAACGAATGGTGATAGTATCATCAAGCAAAGGGGCACTCCACCGATTTTTGCTTCGCTCTAAAAAATAAGATTCAAGATCTTATAGATATCAACGTCATTCCGGCACCACAAGTCAAAGTCAATCCTCTACTAGCATATGATGTCAACCTAATCAAGATAAATGAAGTGATGAACAAGGTTATAGATGTGTCTAAATTGATTGAGAATGATGGTTGGATGATCACCACTTTCGATTTAGGCAACTTTGAAAAATTCAACTCAGATAATTGGTGGAAAACTTAGTTGATTCAAGATAGTACAAATGTCGTCAATGATTTGTGGGAAACAAAACCAGTCTAGGCTAGCACATAATTCGTAAGCGATTGGTGATCTCAAGGCATAAAGGCCAAAGTTGTTAAAGATTCAAATGATTTTTGAAATGTGAATAAAGATATTGTAAAAGAATCTAAAAAAGGCAAGAAGACAAAGATCTATGCAACTCGGAAAGGAACATACTACCAACCCACCTTCATGAAAATGATGTTTCTCAAGAAGAAAACAGAAGTTGACAAGGGTAAGAACAAAGAAGATTAGGTACCACGGGCACATAAGGTCGGAGATAGTCTATTAACTTAGTTAAAGAAGATGGACGCAAATGTGTCCATCTGAGCACTACTCATGTATTCAATCAAACATTATCAAGTTATTTTAAATGAATTATCTTAATAAAGCAATATGATTAACATATATATATAGCAGTTAGTGAGTATGGTTTATGGAGTAATAATAAAATATAAAATAGTCTTCGATGACTCAGATTTGCCTTCATTCGGCGCAAATCACTCTAAAGCCTTATAAATTTCAGTGAGTATAGAAGGTAAATCCGTTCCAATAGCCTTAGTCGACAATGGGTCAGCCTTAAACATTTGTCCATGAAGAACATTGGAAAAGATCGGAGTGTCCAAAGAGAAGTTATTCCAGCATTCATGGCTTCTACATCACAAGAAGAAAATCATGAGAAGTTTCAAAACGATGGTATAAATAGCTGGGGTTTCATCCGAAGTTGAGTTCATAGTGATCGACATTATGTCATCCTACAATATTATTCTAGGAAGACCGTGGTTACACCAGATTAAAGCAATTGCATCGATGCTTCAGCAGAAAGTTCATTTCGTTTTAGAAGGAAGGATGATCATTGTGAATGGCAAGACATATGTTATAGTTTGTACAAGCACGACAAACACCACTTCACAAGAAGTTTAGCTTAACGATTTGGTCACAGATACAATATCAAGACAAGGTAACGATCCGTACAAGATACTAATATTCGACTACTTTTCTGCTCCGACTCTTTCTATGATGAAAGCGATGAACAATATTCTGTGTTTTGGTTTAAGTCTTCATGCTATAGGTATCCCGGGTTAGTGTAGATGATTGGAACCTAAATTGTCGTTGTATGAGTTACGAGCCATTTAAGATCAATGAAGAAATAAGAGGTAAAATAATCGACACTTACATTCCAATCTAGTCTACTCTGAATGGGAAATTCATAAAAGAGGGGGAAATCTTATCTACTTCAAGTTCCCTAAACCTTCATCCATCTAGTCTCAAAACCATTTTCTTTTATGATTTGGGGGAACCTGACGATTGAAAAAACCTGCTCGAGAGAATGCACAAAATCTTTCATGAACGATGACCTAAAGAAAGAGACAGTACTAAAGTCGGTGTACAAACAAGACCTTCTGAGCCATTCTGGACAGAAGAATTAATCCACATGGATTCAGATTTCAAAGACGCCACTAACAACGACTAAGACAATCCCTACTTGATGAAACAATTGTTAGGCGTTAAGAGCAGGTTAATATATGCTAAAAATAATTTAGACGTAAATGAGACAATTTCTAAAACTCTAACCGAAAAGATCTACTCACATGCTGACTTAATTCTGAGAACAATATTTCATTTGATGTTTCGAATAATGTTTTAATAAGAAATAGATAACTTGTGACTATACACCCTCTGAAGAAACGTTTGAGTCAAAAATACTTACAATATGAAACACTACTTAGAAAAACAAGATGATGATAATTTGTCAACTGTAGATGAAATAATTAAAATTAATCTTAACATTGAAGAAGATCCTAAAATAATTTTAATTGAAAAAAATTTAAACAATTGAGAACGAGCTGATATAACTAAACTTTTAAAATGAACAAAGACGTTTTTTCCTGGTCCACAAGGACATGCCTGGAATCGATCCTCAAATCATTTAGCATCACATCCCGTTGTACGAAGATGCTAAACCTACAAAGCAAAAGCTCCAAAGAATGATAGTCGATATTATCAAAATCGTTAAAGAAAAGGTCCAGAAACAACTCGACGCATGATTTCTTGAAGTTCTAGACTATACAAAATGGGTCGCCAATGTGGTCCTTGTTGCAAATAAGGATGGAAAGATTCAAATGTGTATCAATTATTGAGATCTCAACAAAGTAAGTCTTAAAGAAATCTTTCCACTACCACACATCGACGTGTTGGTCGATCATGCCACAGGACATCAACTACTTTTATTCATGGATGGATTCTCGGGATATAACCAAGTTCTAATGGCTCCATAAGATAAGGAGAATACGATGTTGATCACAAAAGTCAGAACGTTCTACTATCGAGTCATGCCTTTAAGGCTAAAGAATGTGGGAGCGACGTACCAGAAAGCAACCATAAAGATTCTACACGACATGATCCACAAGGAAGTAAAAGTCTACATAATTGACATGATCGTTAAATTAAGAGATCGAGAGGGCCACATCCAAAAGCTCGACAATTTTTTACAACGCAGTAGAAAGTTCCAGTTTCGACTCAATCCAAAGAAGTGCACATTTAATAGTATGAAAAATGCTAGGTTTTCTCATCGAATACATAGTCCAAAACTTCAGTACTTCAGCGACGCTTTCAGCACTTCAAAAAGCGCTTTGAAGATATTTCCATGACGTTTCTAATGTTCCCAACTGATGTTCAACGCCCGATAGAGAAATCATGCCACTACTTTGATGTTCGTTCCTTTTGTAGACACTTTCGACCGAGAGTCTCTATTATTGTCTCACTACCCTACACTCGATCGAATACCCTACCCAATGATCTCCTTTATCGACATTTCCGACCGAGGGATGAACTCCATCTATTAATGTTTTGCACCCGACCGAGAAGATTGAGAACTCGATGTTACTGTGCTGACTCAACCGAGGAAATAAGTTCCTTTGTTATTGCTTACGCCTAATCGAGAAGATGAGTCGATGTCTTACTACTACCAACACTTGCGACATAGAAGATGGATGTTTCTCACCCGTTTCTACTAGGGGTGTTCAATATTTGGTCTAAACCGAATATCTGATCGAATTCGAATTTCATTTTCAGTTTTCGAATCAAATTTCAAACCAATTCGAATTCAAATATGGTTTTTGAATTGGTTTTCGAGTTTGGGTTTCAACTCGAAAACCAAACCGAAAACCGAATTCATTTTTTATTATTTATTCTTCAAACTTAGATTAAGAAAAAGTTCAAAATAATCAAATTAGAATATTTTGAATTCAAGATTTAATAATAAAAGAAAAATGAAACAAAAGCACTAGTGGTCTAATGGTAGAATAGTACCCTACCACGGTACAGACTCGGGTTCAATTCCGGCTGGTGCAATTGATTTTGAGTTATGTTAGTTCTCATTTTTTCCAAAATTTAAAAAAAAATGAATTCAGTTTGAATTCGAATTATTCGGAATTCGAACCGAATATCAAATTTGATTTCGAATCGGTTTTCGAATTGTCTAAAAAATAAAAATTCGAATAAACCGAACCGAGAAACTCGACTAACCCAAAAAACAAACCGATGAACACCCCTATTTGCTATATTCGGTCGATATCCATATGTCACTGCTTGCTGCTGTTTGTCTTTCAACCAAGAGATAAGGTCACGATCGAGGATTTGCACCTAGTTCAAGCTTCGACTGAGACACATGACCACGACCAATTTTCTCATGATCCCTTGGTATTTTCGGTTTAATTTCTTAGTCTTATATTTCTTTGTAGTTTTCTATTATTTTTTGGTTTTTGCATGATGTAAGTTTGTGGTTTAATTAGTTCCAGGTAGACTAAAATCTAAAACACAACATCAACAACACCAAGATTAAAATAAAAACTACAAAAATATAAAGCTCCAAAAAATCAAAAACATGAAAATTTTGAAAAATCAAAAAGATAGCATTCCTCCATAAGTTTGCTTGGACTCTAAACATTTAAAATAAAGATTCACTTAAAATCTTAAAAACTAATTGACTTAGAATAATCTTAAACATGGGATCTCTAACCTCTTAGTCTCTTTAACTTTAGGATAATTTTATGTGAAGAATTATTTTATAGGCTCTAGGACTGTTCTTCATTTTTACACATTTACTTTTCTTTATTTTTGTTGTACAAAACACATAAAATTCACATCAAAGGTGGACAAAAATAACCCTTAGTCGTAGGGTAAATAAAAATGAAAAAACATAAAAAAATAAAGCGTGAACTATATTTTATAAGGCCAAAATTGAATTAATAAAGACTTAATGGGCGTTGTGGGACATAACGTGTGAACTCTTTTACACACTAACCAAGTGCATAACTCGATTGAATATCTATTTATGTCGTGCATTTGCCTAAAATATTTTCCTAGTTTTGAAAAATTAGGTGGCAACTTTGTAGTTGTGAGGTTGATAAAATTCGAAAAAAACTCTAAATAGACCTATGGCGACTTACCATTAAATATCATAATCTCTCCGAGATTCTACTAGATAGTAAGTTATGGAGTCGTCTATAAATTCTTTCTTTTAAACGTTAATTATTTATCACGTAAAAATTGATTACCTTCATACAAAATTTTCTAAAAAAGCAAAATCTTACCAACTTGAAGACTTTGTAGTCGTGCAAAAATATTACCTTTTAACCTCAGTTTACACAAACTTTTATGTTGTGTTTGGTATACATAGTTGTCAGGTTAGAATTTTTATCAGAATTTGATTTAGATTAGAAATAAGTAGATTTGGTATTTTAATTATAATATTATTTTTGGTAAGAAATAAAAAATAAACTAGTAATAATTTTCTAGTGTTTGGTACATATAAAAACTGGACTTGGACTTGAAGTTAGATTACTAAAATATCCTCCTTTTACTTTATCACTCCACCTTGTTCCAGCCTTAGTAAACATATCCCGCCCAAAATATTGTTCCAAATTCACGGTGTGTTCCCTTCGCTCAGCTCAAGAAGGTCGTTCCTCTCCACGGTAAGTATTCGCTCAGCACAAATATAAGTTTGTACGTTCAAAAATCTTTGGAGATTTCACGGCACGATCGGTACGAACGACACGATCGGTACGAACGGCACGATCGACAAGATCGGCACGATCAGCACGAACGGAAAAATAACACGATCGGCACAGTATCAAGGTAAAGATTTCACTTGTTGTGGTCGCGATTACTAGTCGCTCAAAGTCGCTTGTCAATTCAAGAACGTGCGAACAATCGACACGATTGACACAATCGACACGATCGGCACGAATAGCACGGTATCAACTCTAATAACTAGGTCGTTTATTCATCATCAAAGATTGGTTGGAAGGTTAGGGTTTCTAGTTTACCATGTTCTGTAATAGTTAGGGTTTCTAGTGTACCCTATTCTGTTATTTCTCTGTTTTGTTGTTGTGTTTTGCTATTCATCAAAATGGGAATAAGGAAGTTAGAGAATTTGTGATGGAAGGTTTAAGGGAGGTAGCTGAAAAAGAAATCGATAGGATTGTTGAATAAATTATCCATAAAAAACAGGAATGTAGTAAAGGTAAAGAACCAATTACTGATATAAATTCTAAATAAAATGCAGCGAGAAAATAGGGGAAAATGAAGGAATATGGAAGGTTGGGTATAATGAAAAAGCAAACCTCTTTGGACTTAAAATCAAATCACAAAGCTACTGATGCATGCAAAGAAAGGAGATATTGTGCTCAACAAAGAGAAAATAGAGAAAACAACCGTCCAATTGAATATACATAATCTTCAAGATTGGAACATACTGAAGAAGGAAGAATACGAAAAGATAGTAAACTGGTCAGTGGAAACTATGAGGGAGCTAATGAAATCTCCAAAATCAAAGACCTATACTATCATGAGCAATTCCAACTGGAGGTAAATGAAGTCTGGAAAAAGAATACAGAAAAGAAAGCAGGAGATCATTTATACAAATGTCAAATCTACTTGGGTGAGTTTAAAACAAAAGTTGAGATTCTCAACTCTCCTTTTGAATTTAAATTACCCACTGAAGTGGAGGAGAAATGCGTCAAAGAATGGGAAAATGTAGTTGTTGGGAACTATATAGGAAAGAACCGTGTATCTTTTCCAAACACTAAGGAATCACTAATGAAACAATGGGAACAGAAGAGACTAGAGAAGGTTTTTGCAAACATCCATGATCTCTATTTTCTACAATTCAAAAAGGGAATGAACTTGGATGATATTATGAAATTTGGGCATAATTATATTGGAACCAACTATATGAAGTTGGAGAGATGGTCTGAAGAATTGAGCTTTCTAAGCAAGCCAAAGGAAACAGCCCAAATATGGTTCAAACTTAGGAACATCCCAGCACACATGTATAATGCAGAAGCTCTAAGTCACTTTGCTAGTATATTGGGGAAACCATTATATATGGACCCAATTACAAAGGAAGGAGAGCACCTTACTTTTGCTAGAATAAACATTGAAGTGCATTATCAAAGTACACTGCCAAAAAACATGACAGTTGTTGATAGGAATGGAAAGCCCACAGTCATGTAAATCTCATATGAATGGAGGCCAAACAGGTGTGCTTTCTGCAATACTTTCCAACATGTTAGTAATAAATGTGCAAAATCAATTGAAGAAGAACAAAAAATTATGAAAGTCTGGGAAGCAAAAAAAGCAGGACAATAAAACGGAAGAATCGAGAATGGGAGAGCATATTGTAGAAGTTAAGGATAGTGATAAAAAAGACAAAAATGAGGAAAATACAGAGGAAGAAAGTAAGAAGGATTCCGAGAAAAAAGAAAGCAGTGAAAGAAAGCAAGTAAAAGGAATCAAGGTGAAGAGAAAAAGAAAGTTAACTGTAATACGAAGGATCAAGATGGAAAGAAAAGATGAACCTCAAGTTGTTGTTGAGGAAACTCAAGAGAAAAACACCCAGAATTTCAAAGATGAAACAGAAAATTCTAAAGCCGATAAAGAAGATTCCAAAACCAATGTGGAGTCTGAAGCCGAAGCTGAAGATAATGAAGATAAGAATACAGAAATTCAAGTTGAAGATAACAAAGGTAAAAGCCTAAAATTCTTAGAAATAATTCTTTCTATCAAATTAGAACGGGCTCATACAAAGAGAGAATTCAAAATGAGAATCAACAATACTCATCATCCTCTTCAATACAATCTCCTTTTATCGTTAGAGGAAGAGGAAGAAAAAGAGGAAGGGGAAGGGGAAGAATGCATCTCAATGAAAATAGATGGCATGCGAAAATCCCAGGCTGGGATGGTTAGGTTTGAATGTAGTCTTTTCTGTTTGTAATATCTGTTTTTTAGAATGTATGAATGTTACTAATCAGTTTTTATAGGATCTTTTGATTGTCATCCTTAATCATAGCTAGGGTTTGTCTAGCTTTGATTTCTGACCCTCCCACTTTTGGGATTTTAATGAAATGGTTTTAACCGTTTTCTAAAAAAAATATTCGCTCAGCTCAGCTGTGGTTCTCCATACTTAACTTTTTCTCAGTTGAATGTTGTAGTTGTTTAGGGTTTGTGAGAATTCTTAACTTCACTACACTATGGTTACTCCAAGAATATCAACGAGAATTAGAGATTTACAATTAGAATTGAGAATCACAATAGCCCAAAAGGACTCTAGAAACAGAACCTCTTCTAGAAAGGCTTATGCTTTTCTAGTTTCAAACATTATCCACAGTGTGAACTTGCCCACTCATTATACATGCTATGCGCTAGGTGTTCTTGAAAGGAGGTCCATGCATCAGATGTTTCAACCCCGGTTATGCTTTCAGAAAACTCTACATTGGGTTGACTTCCGCTCGAATGAATGTCATCTCCCAACGAATCAACCATCATGGTTTTCTTTATATGATTATGTAACAAACTACAAGCCAGCACTATTTGTGTTTGGATTCCAATAGGATAGAAAGAAGGACTTCTAAGAATAGCCCATCGAGCTTTAAGCTGACCAAAGCACATCTCTATCATGTTTCTAGCCGATGAATGCTTCATATTGAAATATTCTTCGGCAGTAGTAGGCCGATGTCCATCCCTCCAATCATTCAAATGATATCTTTGTCCTCTATATGGTGCAAGAAACCCCTCACCATTAGTGTATCCAGCATCAAAAAGATAATACTGACCTAAAAGTTTTATAATTCATCATTTTAAATAATGTAATTGCAATCACAAAAAATTAATTACCTATAGAAACCTTTAGCCCATTTGGTCTCGAAATTGCATCACGCAAAACTCTACTATCAGCCGCAGATCCTTCCCAACCAGCCAAAACATAAATAAATTGCTCATCCGGTGAGCATGCTGCTAAAACATTTTAAGCAATCTCCCCCTTTCTGTTCCTGTATCTAGGTTTGTTTGTTGAGGATACCCTAACATTTATGTATGTCCCATCTATGGATCCTAAACAATTCTATCAGATCACACACAAAAAATCAAATTAGGTTTATATAACTATTGACTGTATAAAGATAATGTAAAACTAAAACCTTCTAATTATACCTTAAACCATTTCCACCTTTCATCTGTGGAGTCAATGGGGATTGGTTCTGGTATCTTCAATAAATCTTTGTGCAGTCGCATAATAGAATTTAAAACACCTCGAAAATGCCTACTAATTGTTTCACCTGATCGTCGAAATCTAAACTTTATCACCCAATTTTTGACATGATGGGCTAGAATGTGTAGAAACATTGTAACTTGTTCATCAATCAACACGTGCTTTGTATCTCACAACCTTCTTTAACTTCAAGCATGGTGCATAATGTCTTAAAAATATATCTATCCATTCTCAATTGCTCAATACATGTTTCATCACTTTGGTATACTAATATATCCAAATGAGCCCGCCTAATGAGAAAATCATGAAAGTATCTTCTCTCTAGTGATAGATTACAAGTGTTCAGGATGACAATCTGTTAGGGTAAACAATCAATCCCTCGGTCCTAAGATAAATCCAGCACCTTTTTCTCGGCCCTATGGTGCATTTGGGCTAGTTTTATGTTCTGTTTAATAATTCATCTTTTATCTTCTCTTATATTTCTTTAAAACCGAATTCTTTTATTTTGAAAGTTATTATAACAAGTTTGTAACCGACTCTTGGGTAATTCAGCCTCTTTAAATGCTGATGCCCACCCCACTTTTTGGGGATATCAATTGAATCTTTTGAAAGTTGGCTCTAAGTTATTCTCCCGGTCTTGGACCCCTATCTTGGACTTCTAGGTGTAATCTAGTAGTATTTCTCTTCTCACCTTCGGCTCTTCTCTCCTTAACCTTGAATTCTCTTCTCATTCTAAGTCCGCTGAGTTTGAGTATTGAATTCCACCATCGGTCCCGATCATTAAGAACCCATTTTTGAATAAAAGAACTCGAAAGGCTCGATTATAGTTTAAAGCTTAACATATTGGTATCAGAGCTGGCCGATTCTCAACTTGGTAGAAACTCGCCAGCAATTAGAAATGGATGCGCTCAAGACTCTTATTGAAAACCTGTCCCAACAAACAGCTGCGATGCAAGCTGCCATAGACCGAAGATTTGATGCGGTTGAAGAAAGAATGACAGCCTTTGAGAGCGGTGCATCTGGAAATATGCAAGAACCCTACCACAAACCCTATGATGATAATTCTTGCCACGGTCCTTCACCATTTAGGCCCCAGCACTCTGGCCAGAACCGCGACCAACACTATGTTCCTCCTACTCGGCTAACCAAGGTCGATTATCCTCAGTTTGATGGGTCGGATGTCGAGGGCTGACTAATATCTGTCGAGCAATTTTTCAGGGTGGACAAAACTAAGGATGCCAATAAATTAGAAATCGCCCCCATTCACTTTTCTGGCGAAGCAAGAATGTGGTACGGGTCATATCTTCAAAACCGAAATCATATGGAGGCCTTATCTTGGGACGTGTTTAAGAGAGACCTTATGACTCAATTCAGGCCCTCTATACATGACACACCAATGAGACAGCTGATAAATTTAAAACAGGTTGGGTCGGTTCAAGAATATAATTTGCGATACATATCGATCTCTCAAAAACTCTACAGCATGCCAAGGGAGTACGTCATAGATTGCTACTTGTCCGGTCTAAGGGAGGAATTTGCAAACTGCATCAGGTTGCGATTCCCGGATTCTTTAAACAAAGCCATGGCCATGGCTAAAGTCTAAGAAGCAACATATCGGTCCTTAATGAGCAGTGGTAACTTGTATAACGCTGAAGCACTGTTGCTGCCCACGCCATCCAATATCAACACAGCCGGGCCGAGCACCAATACCGACTTCAAGAATTCATCATATGGGTCCTCTTCAAATGCAAACCAGGGCCATGTTAAGCAATTAGACCCAGCCTCAATGGATGAAAAGCGAAAGAAGGGCTTATGCTACTCTTGCAATGAAAAATGGCAAGCAAACCATAGGTGTAAATCAAAGTTATTCATGGTCTCGGCCAATCAAGAAGACCAAGAACCCAACCAAGAACCTGTTTTGGATGATCTACCTTCATTGCTCGGCCCAAGGGATGAACCAGCCATATCTTTACATGCCTTGACCGGTTCTAAAGCTTTTCAAACGCTCCAGATTCTTGGCAAAGTTGGGAACCTGCCGGTAGTGATCTTGATCGATATAGGCAGCACCCACAATTTTATCAATAGCATGATTTGGGAGAAAATAGACCACAAAAGCATAGCAACCAGGGTGCAATCGGTTAGAGTGGTCGATTGGTCTAATGTGTTATGCTCTAGTGTTTGCAAAGACTTGAAGTGGTCGATGGAAAGCAATGAATACCAAATAGAAATGAAGGTAATTTCCATGGACGGATATGATATTGTGTTGGGAATTGAATGGCTGATTACTCTAGGCCCGTCATCTTGGGACTTTGAAAAGCTGACTCTATCCTATGAGAAGCAAGACAAAACCACGGTCCTAAAGGGGATCCCTCGGACACAGGCCACTTTGATGCATGGAAACCAGCTGGAAAAGACCGTAGATGAATATAGTGCTGCTGCCAAAATACAAATAAAGAGTAAGCCCGAAGGCCAAACTATTTCCCTCGCGGCAATGACCTTGGAAGATATTCCTGAAGATCTAATTAGAAGTTATGGCTCGTTCGATGCCGCTGTTATGCTAGTTCGGGAAAAGGACTTGGCCTGGATTTTTGATAACACTATAGAGTTTAATCAAAGTTGGAAAAATTATTTTTGCACCAGGCGCTGGAGACATTGCAGTAACAAAGGTCAGCTCTAAACATTGAAAAACTCGACCTTGGGTGCATAGAAATTCCTCAAATGGGCAGAGTGGCAAGCGACCCAGCAGTGGAAAAGACCGCGAGGACCCGACCAACTCCACTACTGAAACAATTCTGCCAAAAGATTTTTAAGAAGACCGGTCCTATGCGGCGAAGCTTGCTGAACATTCTGAAGCCCGACCGAAGCAATAGTTTTGAAGTTGAAGATGCGCATTAGAGGCTGACCAGGCCACATTCTCTTCGTCGAGGGCGACGAACTTTGAAGGGAGAGATTATGTTAGGGTAAACAATCAAGCCATCGGTCCTAAGACAAATCCAACACCTTTTTCTCGGCCCTATGGTGCATTTGGGCCAGCTTTATATTCTGTTTAATAATTCATCTTTTATCTTCTCTTATATTTCTTTAAACCCGAATTCTGTTATTTTGGAAGTTATTGTAACAAGTTTGTAACCGAATCTTGGGTAATTCAGACTCTTTAAATGTTGATGCCCACCCCACTTTTTGGGGCTATGAATTGAATCTTTTGAAAGTTGACTCTAAGTTATTCTCCCGGTCTTGGACTGCTAGGTGTAATCTAGTAGTATTTCTCTTCTCACCTTCGGCTCTTCTCTCCTTAACCTCGAATTCTCTTCTCATTCTATATCCGCTGCGCTTGAGTATTGAATTCAACCATCGGTCCCGATCATCAAGAACCCGTTTCTTGAATAAAAGAACTCGAAAGGCTCGATTATAGTTTAAAACTTAACACAATCACATATTGATGTTCAAGAAATAGTAACAGCAAACGCAACATACGCAGCTAGTGTTGTATTAACAAAACAATTTCATTAGTTTCGTCGACTTCCATCTCAGTTACGTCTAACTAATTCATGCTTGCAACCAAAAAGTCTGAAGTAAAAAATCAATTGCAATTCCTTTGATATAGAAAGAGCTATCAATAATACCTCGTAGCAACGCTAGGGTTTGACGATTTGGTGGATTCGGTGGCTAGGGTTGAAGAACAAGTCAAACAAGTTTTCAGCGTTGTCTAAACTTGGGAGAAAATGAGGTCTGAAGGAGGGGAAACAATGGAAGACAATCTGGACGAACAATTTCTTTGAGATAGAAAGAGCTATCAATAATACCTCGCAGCAACGCTAGGGTTCGGCGATTTGGTGGATTCGACGGCTAGGGTTGAAAAACAAATCGAACAAGTCTTCAGCGTTGTCTAAATTTGAGAGAAAATGAGATCTAGAGGAGGGGCAACAATGGAAGACAATATGACAAGAAAACTGATAAAGATTAGAAATAGAAATCCTTGAATTTGAAATAGGAAATGTATTTCAGGAAGAATAAGGAATTATTTTGCCAATAGAAAACAACTCCAACTCTATGTCTAAACCAAACTTAGAAAACTGTCAAATCAAATGAAAAATATTTTCAACTCTATGAAACCAAACAGTGTTAATCTCAATTCTATTATTTCAATATTTGGTTTAGATTTTTTTTTAGATAAATTAATTTTTTCAAACTCAAAATTTTAAAACCTTTAAATTAATTTCTCACATTTTACATTTTATTCAAAACAATCATTTTCAATAAAGAGATGGAAGAAAAAAAATTGGCTGTGGATTTCTACATAAAAATCGATCACATACATGAAAATTATTGAAATCTAGAAAGCTTAAAACTTTAATGACAAATATTTAAAAATGCTTGATTGAGGGCTTGAGAGGGGATATTTTCCTTCGGTTTTCTCATAGCCTCCCTAAGTTGATTTATGAAGGAAGTAGATCGGATTAAGCCAAAAACCATCAATGGTTTTTTGTTTGTTCTTCATCCTCCTTACCTGATCGAGCCATGACAAGGCTTATGACCGTAGGGGAAAGGATCACCATGGTAGGGGTGATCATTTTAGCTTTTGAATGAACCATTTTGGTGGACAACTATCGATGGAGTTCCATCTTTGACAAATTGAGGATGAGATTTGTTCAAATCATGTTCTTCGTGCGAGGATAAAGACAAATCAGGCGGGAAACAACATCGTTTTAGGTGTTAATCTGAAAGAGGGACGCTCCGTTGGCGTTTCATTTGAGTTTCGTTTCATTTGAGTTTCGTCAACGATCGGACATTCCGTTGCGTGTTGAAGCGTCCGTTTACTAATCCAGTGTTGTGTGGAAGCGCTCTTCTTCCATTGCAGTGGGCTATGCGGATGATTTATGGGCATTGGATGATGATTTAGTACTAATCCAAAGGTTATGGTTCCTTCTATAGGATCCTTGAGAATTTCAAGGATACGGGATTATAGACTTTTTCATCCTAAGGGTTTTTAAAGTTGATTTTTCTTTTAATCCTTTCGCTTTATTTTTTATCATAAAAATATACATAATATTTTAATAAATATGACACATATTTTTTCAATTTATTTTATTTTTATTCGTTTTTATATATTTTGGGTTTAATAAATAATTTATTTGTGATAAAATGGATACAACATTAATCCTAAATTATTTATATTAATTCTCTTTAATTCTTATAAAATAATTTGAGATAAAATGGGTACAATGATATTAATGTCAACACGCTAGGAAAAATGCAAAGAATGGCAGCGAAAGTATTGGGTAAAGAAACAGACCCGAGGAAATGGAGGGTTGGTTTTAATGAAAGGGCCAATCTGAAAGGACTTAGAAATCAGATAACGAAATTATTGATACTGGGAAAGAAAGGCCAAATCGTTTTAAGTAAAGAGAAAAGCCAACAGTACACAGAGCAGCTCAACCTACATTACCTACAAGACTGGAATCTCCTAAAAAAAAGGAGTACGATATTATTGTGAGTTGGTCTGTTGAAACTTTGAGAGAGCTCTCTAAATGCCCCAAACCCAGAGTCTACTTCATCAAGAACAATTCTAATTGGAATGTACACCAGGTCTGGAAGAAAGCTGAAGAACATAGAAAAACTCAATGGAAGGATCAGAAAACAGGGTAAAACTAGAGTAACGAGCAGAATGAACAACAGATACAGAATGTAGGGCAGAAGAATATAGGGGAAACAAAAGCTGACAATCTAGTTCAAGAGAGGGGAAAGATTTTCCTTGGAACATTTAAGCCAAAAGTTGAAATTATCGGTTCCCCGTTTGAATTCAAACTACCCCAAGAAGTTGAGGAAAACTGCGTAAATTCATGGAAGAATGTCATAGTGGGCAACTTCATCGGAAGAAACAAGGTGCCATTTCTAGTAACCTTAAAAACTCTAATGGAACAATTGGGAGAAAATGGTCTAGAAAAGGTAACATCAAACATTCATGACTTGTACTTTCTCAAATTCAAAGAAGGATCAGATCTCGAAAGTATTCTGATCAATGGGCACACATTTGTTGGAAAAAACTACATGAAACTCGAAAAATGGACAGAAGGTATGAACCTCTTCAGCAAGCCCAAAGAAACTGCGCAAATCTGGTTCCAATTGTGCAACATCCCTCCCCACATGTATAACCCTAAAGCATTAAGTCACTTTGCGAGCCTATTGGGGAGTCCACTCTACATGGACCCAACTACAAAAAAAGGTGAGCATATGACTTATGCTAGGATGTGCATTGAGATACACCCGAGATCAAATCTTCCATACCAGATGACGGTAACAGATAGAAAAAGTGAACCCATAATTATGAGAATCTCATATGAGTGGAGGCCGAATAGATGCTTTGACTATAATACATTCGAACATGTCTGTTACAAGTTCCCGAAAATAATTGAAGAAGAAAGGAAGAAGAAGATCGAGAAAGAGACAAAGACAAAGACAGAAAAGAAACAGAAAGAAGAACAAGAAATGTTGGAAAAGGAAAAGGTTGAGAATGAAAGACAGAAAATGGTTACTAAAGAATCAGTATTGACTAAATAGAAGGATCAAGATAAGGAAGGAAATTCAGAACATGGTTTTGAAAAACAGGGGAAGGAAGATAGAGTGGTAAGAGATTCAGAATCAAAGGCTGAGAATGAAGTGGTAACAAAGAAACTTGGACTGGAAGCAAGAATCAATACCGAAGAGGTTGTGGAAAGGGAAAGTGTGGGAGAAAGCTAGAAAGGGGAAGTGGGTGAAGGAAATGGGAAAGATAAAGAAGTGGAAGCTGAATCGATTGAAACTATACAATCTCCAATTCAAAAAAAAGTTGACCAGAGAAACACAAAAATCTCAAAACAAGAAGGTAAGAAAATTAAGGAAAATACAATTCCTTATAGACCTGCTATATGGGAAAAACAGAAAGGAAGAAAAAGTAAAGGAAGGAGAAGTAAAGTTGGAACATCTTCATTTCATTAATGAACTTAATGACATGGAATATTAGAGGGTTAAATGACCCCATAAAAAGAAGAGAAGTTAGAAGAATAGAATAAAAGAATGAAATCACAGTATTTGGAATTATTGAAACAAAAGTCAGACAAAGTCAAATAGAGAATGTTTCCCAAGGTTGCTTCAAAGAAGAATGAGAATTTATTCATAACTCTGATGGGATTAAAAGTAGAATCTGGGTAGGATGGGATAAAAGAAGGGTTGAAATCAAGAAAATTTTTGAAAGCAAGCAAGTTATTTTGACAGAGGTTATCAATCTGATGACAAGGGTAAAAATATTTTTTGCGGTGGTCTATGCAAGCAACTCTGGGACAGAGAGGAAGACACTTTGGAATGATTTAAGAAGAAGCATTACGGACGACGAACCGTGGGTTATTATGGGAGATTTTAACGTTACAAGATTCAGGAATGAAAGAGAGCCTGAGACAGACATAACACAAGACATGCAGGATTTCAATGAATGCATTTGAGACATAAACTGCATTGAACCGTCTTTCTCAGGTAATCTATTTTCATAGTCAACTACAAGAGGGGCAGACAACATGAGAAAGAGCAGAATTGATAGAGGCCTAGTGAATGAAAAATGGGTGGAATTTCACCCAAGAAGCCAAATCCAGGTTTTGCAACCAAGTATCTCTGATCACTGTCCTTTGAAATTCTTTTGGGAAAAGGAGAAAAAACAGAAAAAGACCCTTTAAGTTCTTCAACTTCTGGATGAAAGATGAAGAATTTAATAAAATCCTTAATGAAACTTGGAACATCAGAATTAATGGAACAAAGATGTTTAGAGTTTGTGAGAAACTAAAATTACTGAAAGGGAAGCTGAATAAACTAGACCGGAAAAAATATAGTGAGATTTCTAAAAGAGTAGAGGAAGCCAGAACGAAATTAGAGGAAATACAAAGTAAGGCACTAAGAGCCTCAAATCTACCTTATAACAGGGAAGAGGAAAAAGAGGCTCTTACGCGATTCAGAGACCTCTGTGCTAAAGAGGAAAGTTTTGCTAAGCAAAAATCTAGAGAAAATTGGCTTTCATTAGGAGACAAGAATATTTCTTTCTTCTATAAAAAAAATATTCATCAAAGAATTTCAGAAATCAGGTCCTAAGGCTCACAAACTCAAATGGAGATGTTTTACAGGGACAAAAGGCAGTTCATGAGGAAGCAATAAGTTTCTACAAAGAGCTGATTGGAACAGAAACTAGCACAATAATAAAGGACAGCCGAAGATTGCTTCAACAGATTGTGCAAAGGAAAATCAGTGAAGAAAGTGGTAACAAATTGATTACAAGAGTCAGTATAGAAGAAGTTAGAAAAGCTGTGTTTTCGATGAAAATGGATAAAAGCCCAGGGCCAGATGGTTTCAACGCGAACTTCTTCAAAGAAAACTGGGAAATAGTGGGTAAAGATGTAAGCGAAGGGGTTTTGGAATTCTTCCAAAACAGGAAAATGTTGAAGCAATGGAACGTCACAGTGTTGAATTTGATTCCTAAGAATTCAATTCCGGAAAAAATCCAGGACTTTCGTCCTATTTCATGTTGCAATGTTATTTATAAAATTATTTCGCAACGTTTGAAAACAGTTATTGATAAACTTGTAGGATTAGGGCAATCAGCATTTATTCTCAAACGCTCTATTTCCCATAACATCCTACTCATGCAGAGCTTATTGAATGTATATGGAAAGAAAAACATATCGCCACGTTTGGCTTTCAAAATTGACATTAAAAAAGCTTTTGACTCGATCAGATGGGGATTAATCCACGAATTCCTCCTTACTGCAGGTTTTCCAATTATTTTCATTGATTGGATTATGCAATGTGTTTCCACTCCTCACTTTGTTGTGAGCGTGAATGGTATTCATGGAGGCTTTTTCAAGGGTGAAAGGGGAGTAAGGCAAGGAGACCGTATATCTCCTTACTTATTCGTCTTAATAATGGAAATTCTTGACTGTATTTTAAAAATGCTTCTGAGAAGTCATCATTTCAAATTTCACCCGTACTACAAAGAAGGAGTAATAACCCATATATGTTTTGCAGATGATCTATTTTTTGTGGCTTATGCGGATGTTGAATCTGTTAGTATAATCAAAGAAGCTCTAACAATCTTTTCGAGTATTACAGGTCTATACATCAATGAGGACAAAAGTCAGGCTTTCTATGGAGGGGTTAATGAAGAAAGGAAAGAAAACATTTTCAATATTATGGGAATCAAGGAAGGTGAACTACCAATGAAATACCTTGGAGTACCCATGTCAACAAAACAACTCCGATACAATCACTTTAGACAACTGGTAGAAAAAGTTAGAAATTCTGTCTTGGGTTGGGCTACGAAAAAACTGTCTTATGCAGGTAGAATCAAACTCGTTAAAAGAGTCATTTTTGGAATTATTGGCTACTGGGCACAACAGATAGTCATCCCAAAGAAAGTAATGGCTGAACTTGATAGAATCATGAGAGACTACATATGGGGAACACAAGGCAGAGGAGGAAAATAAGTCAAATGGGAGGATGTTTGCACTCCCATAGAAGAAGGAGGACTAGGAATAAAAAGTTGTGTTGAATGGAACAAAGCCCTCACCATCAAGAGCTTATGGGAGTTGGAGCAAAAAGTGGACTCCCTATGGGTCAAATGGGTGCATACAAGATTTATGAAAGAAGGGCAGAGTATCTGGACACTAAGCATCAACGAAAGAATGGCATGGTCATTGAAAAAAATCCTAAAAACAAGAAAAGATGCCTTTCAAATGGTGAAAACCACAATTGGAAATGGAAGAGGGGTACTATTTTGGCATGATCCTTGGCTGGATAATATTCTCATTCTATTCAAAGAAGAAATGCAAGAAAACAGAGTTAGAAGAGAATACATCAAGTACTCATTTAGAGACGTAATGAAGGTAGATGTGATTCACTTTTGAGGCGTATTCCAGAAGGTGGTAGAATCCTAAACCTAATGAGGCAGAAGCAACTCAATAAAAATAATGATGAAATAAGGTGGAAAACAGAAAGCAATGAGAAGTTTATTACAGGAAAGAATGGGAAATGGTTAGAACAAGAGGACAGGAGGTAGATTGGCATAATGTGGTATGGTCTCCAAAGATTATTCCTCGTCACCAATTTATTCTCTGGCTGGTATACAAGATAAGATTGACAACAAAAAACAAAATTCGAAAATATATAAACATTCTTGATATCAACTGTGTCCTATGTTCGGGAGTTGAGGAAAGCATAAACCATTTATTTGGGGAATGCTCTTTTGTAATACAAATCTGGAGGATGTATGCTACAAACATGAACATCATCAACTTTCCAAGAATATGGGAAGAAATCCAAGAGTGGATGAAGAATAAAGCAAAAGGAAGATCCTTCTATGTAAGTATGTTGAAATGCTACTTTGGAGCAGTAATCTACAATATCTGGAAAGAAATTCAAGAACTCACAGTGGAAGAAGTAGAACCGCTGAAGATATTTAGAGAGATATAACTTCAGATGGAAATGCACTCATTCAATCCTGGAGAGGAATCGAAAGGAATGAAGAGAATAGAAAGCTCTGCCATATATGGGATATTTCGTTTGAGAAGGTCACAAGTAGAATAAAAGTAAAAACGTTATAGGTGCTAATTGATTATTGTTATTGTCTGTAATTTAATTATTGTTTCATTGTCAAATCTAGAAATTGTCTAGATCTGATCTTAAACTTTTGTATTTTTTTTTTCCACTTTTAGGTTTTTTAATGAAATAGCACTAAACTGTTTTCCAAAAAAAAAAATAAAAAAAAAAAAATAAATAAACTATGTAATTGGGATATTATAATAAAAATTATAGAATAGTTGATGTCAATTTCCCTAAATCATTCTTTCCTAATTTCATGGAATTTACATACTGATAAATGTGTAGAGTAATTATGCATATTTAGTGATAATTACCTTATCTTAAGTGGTTTGATATAGAAAATTATATATTTTTAACCTTATATAAATTAATTATTAAGTGATAGGTAAAATCTTTATTATTATTATTATTATTATATATATTTATTTATTTAATCTTAAACCATATAAATACCTTAGTTTCCATGATTTATTATGAATTGCATTAGCTCATCTCCAATTAATGGATACTATGTTTTTTTTTGTATTGGATATTTTATACACCACAAAGTAAAGTAAGGCATGCAGGAGTTAGCTAATCTACAATTTATTACCGCGTTCACATCTGTAATGAGTTTCCTAATTTGTGGTTCATCACTTGCCAATGGAAGGATGATAATCTTGAATTTATTAACCTTTGAAGAACAATTTCAATGGAATTTAAACTCAATTTGATTTAAGCAACATTATTTTTTGTTGTAACTTTAATTGGAGTACTAAGTGCAAAATTTATAACGTGTATAATAAATGCATAGATGATTTATGCAACATAGATTCAGACCCAGTCTAATGAATATGGGTTGTTGATGAAAATGTTTTCTTTCAAAGTGTCAAACAATCACTATTTGTAAAAGATACGAATTAATGATTAAAAAATGTGTTTACTTACATAATTCTAAACAATAGAATTAGAATATTATATAACAAATTTTTTAAAAGTTGATGTCAATTGCCTCAAGTCATTATTGCCTAATTTCATGGAATTTATATCCTCTGTCCACCATTCAATATAAAGGAATACGTAATCTTAATTAATTATATATATAAATATATATATATATATATATATATATATTTCAAAACTGAAAAATAATAAATATTAAAAGATAAACTATTTAATTGATGAGATGTTTTTAAAAATCACAAATATATGGTACAAATAAATAAAAATATTAAAATTAAAATTATGACAAAGATTATCATAAGTTATCAAAACTATAAAAAACCTTTAAAAAATTCAAGAACATAATTATCCCAAATCAATTTAACTAACTTAAAACATGATATTCATTGATTATCATGTTTGGTCTTGAGAATTTTGGAGACTTATGCAAGTCAGATGATTTTCCAATTATGCCCATCCGGATAGATGATCCCTATTATAAAATTAATAACTTTAGACATGACCACTTTTTACACCACTTTATTAAAGAAACTTATCTCAAATATGCTTCCAAATAAAATTTATTCCTAGCCTAATTTTAAGCATCATGCTAAATTCTATTCTTAATCCTTCTTCGTATACATGACTAGAAAGTAGGTTAGAAAATTTTATTGTGATGTCCCACATTGGGAAATTATAGAACATAGACTTCTTATACGACGAGTGAGGCTAATAAACTATAGGTATCTTCATTGGTTCCTTTTGAGCTTGGGTGATGGTGACCTGATAGATACTTGAGAGTATTTGTAGTCTATTTTCTCACGGTTAATGATAAGAGGGTTCGAAGCGTTACAGTTGGTATCAAAACTGACTTGGAGGTGACAAAACTGTGTCACGGGGAGCACTTCTTGAATCTTATAGAAATAAAGTGTCAGGTTGATCACTTTGAGAGTCTAACCGGGGGAGTTTAGGACTATAAATTGGATTGAGACTAGGACATTACATGACTAAGTTGGATTATGATGATGTTTCATATTGGAAAATAACAGTAAATATGAACTCCTTATACAAGTGAGGCTAATAGACTATAATTACCTTCCTTGGTACCTTTTGAGCTTAGTGGTTTGCTGGAAGGTATTTATAGTTTATTTTCTCAAAAGTAATGATAATTGGGTTTAGGGAGTTACATTTATAGAAGCATACCTATTAACGAGGGGATGAGAATGACTAAAGTTTGAAATCATTCCAAAAGTTAAAGTAAGTGTACACAAAAATCAGATTTATTTATAGGATAATCTATAAATATTTCTTATATTTATAGAGTTATAAAACTTAATTTATGCACACTATAAATTTGATTAAATAGAGAAATAATTTTAAACGACTCCTAAAATGAAAATAATTGGTAGAATTATAAAACAAATCGAATCTTTTCTATTTTCATTTAATTTTCTAAAACCATTTGAGACATTTAATAAGGAAAATGGTTAGAAAAATTAAACATAAAGGCAAATGAGGTCTTATGCTAGGCTTGGGCTTAGGTCCATGTAGAAATCAAGGGTTGTGGATGTTTGAATTAGGTTTGGGATTCATCTAGGGCTTTAGAAGGTTCAGGAAGAATGGGATCAGGAATAGGATGCGGGATTGGAGGCTTGGTCTAAGGCTATGTAATCTATTAAAACTCATCTTTCTCTCATCGTCTTTATCCTGTCTTAGGAAACTAACTCTAATATCCAATTACTTTAACTTTTCTCGAATGGAGTCTTAAAGACCGAAAGACCTAAAAAGTTCGTTAAGTAGATGAGTGTTCTACTCTATATTCTTTTATCGCGATTTTCTGCTCGAGTTGTGCTGGTAAATTGACTTATGATGTCCTAAATTTACCACATGTATCCATGCTCTCTTCTTTTTTTTATTACCCTTTTGGGGTTACCCTTCGCCTTTGGTCCTACCCTGCCTAATGTGAGTGGACCAGTTTACTGAAATATCCTTTTTTCTTAAAATTTAATTTTAAGTATGAACGATGGTTCCATGGAATAAGGCAATAATATACTTCTATACTTTCAAATTATGATTTTTCCTTTATTTCTTCTCGCCCCAATTTAACTAGCCCCGAAGATTCTCGTCGATTGGATTGAGATCTCCTCTCCCTTAACTTCACATAGCTTTTTACCTTTCGTTGAATGGTGGGGAATATTGGATTTTTGAATTTTGAAGTACAAAGATTCTTGGGTAGGTCGCAACTTATTAGAAGATTGTTGGGGAAGACAATTGTCATCTCTCAGGTGGGGGATGGCGTACAGGCGGTAGATCTTTAGTTTCTTAGAGTTCTGTTAGAGTCTGGATGTTCCGTCAAGGTTTATGGTTAATCGTTAGTTGTTTCGTTAGCCATTCCAATTTTTATGGGACGTTCATCCCTTGGGTGGTCAACGAAGCCTGTACACATTTAAAGTTAGTTACGCTGAAAGACACACGATTTTAAAATTTTAAGAAATAAATATAAAATATATGGATTTTTAAGAAAATTTGAAGTAAATTAAATCAAATCAAATTGGGAAATCGGTTAGAAAGTAGTTTGTGACTTAAGAGCTATCTCCTAAAATTACCCACAAAATTAGGAAAAAAAATATTTTGACATACCAGAAATCTGTCTTTTCGAGATAGTTGACTATTTCGTCAATTTATCTTAATTTGAGTGGGGAAAAAAATCTTTTATTAATTTTTTTATATACATATATTTTGATTTTTAAATAGTTAAATCAAATTAAAATATATTTAAGAATAGTTTTGATTCAATTAAAATTTATTATAAAAATAATTTAATTTTAAAAGATTGATCGTATGATCATAGAGTCGTCGGTTGAATATTTGCATACGCACTACATCAAAATGTATTTTCGGCTACCCATAAATGCCAACGCATATTAAGCGTTGGTAAAAGTAAAAAGTAAAAAAAAATTTGCCAACCTTTAAATATGTACACCAACCTTTATTAATTATTTTTTCATATTCGTACTTATTAATAACCTTATAATTTAGCTACTCAAATTTTAATATTCTTTATATTTTACTTTTTAACTTTATAAATATTTTATTTAATTATTTTATTTTTAAAAAATTAAATTTGACTTAAAATTTTATTAAATTTTAAATTTAATTATTAATTTTTTTATACCATAACTAACCCTTGTCTTTTAATTAATTATTATTTAAATTTAATTAAATTAAAAATAAAAAATAAAATAATAAAAACTAAAAATAAATAAAATATTATATTAAACCTACATTTGTTTAATATTATGGTTATAAAATAATTTGTTAAATATATTGTTTTAATAGACTCATAATCGATTAGGCCTAGCCTATTTCTTTTCTTGCTAATTTATTTATTCTTTTTCTAAACCTAACCTAACATATTGCAAGTTATGGAAAGGGAGTCTCTTCTCCAGTTCTACTCCACCTCTCCTCTCTAGTTCTACTACACCGCTCCGAACTCTCCAAGACTCCATCGCTCCGAACTCTCCAAGACTCCATCGCGAAACAACGGAACCAACTCTCCAAACTTCATTTTGCCTCCCGCAAAAGGTAATCATTGTATTCTCATTTTTCTGATCTATTTTCCTTTGAGAATTCAACCTATGAGAAGCCAATTAGGGTTTTAGTATATTCGACTTGATTACTAACGGGAGTCGATTCTTCTTTTGAGGTACGATTATAGATTAATCTGTCACATATTTGGTTAATTTATATTACTATTTTATATTACTGAGATTTTATCGAGTTGCTTGAGAATTCTCGTTGGTCAAGGTTAAATATGGAGGAGAATCTAGAACTAGCTCTGTTAGTGACAGAATCAATAAGGTGAAGGATAATTCAGATATTCGAAATCTTAAGTTGGAATCATTAAACCCAGTGGTAGACCGATTCGAGCATCTACTCCATCCAATGGATGCGTTAGATATTTTGTGAGAAACTGATACTATAGTTATATTGAACGTGCCCATTTGAAATCAACTATTTAGACACATACATTATTAATTTGCAATAAAGCTACTATAAATGTCAACATCTGCAACAAATCTAATTTCAAGGTTGGTTATTTAAATTTTGTGAAGGGTGTTGAAATTCAATTAGTCCATAAAATTTCCAAACATTTTCTTCATATCATCTGTCCTTGTAGTGCATCACTATCCCTAGATTAGTGTTTATATGGCTGATAATTTTGTCTTTTAATTGTGGATGTTATAAATCTCAACATTCACAACAAATCAAATTTAAAGTGTGTTTATTTTAAATTTTTTGAAGGGGGTTGAAAATTTGTCCTTGTAGTGCAACACTTGTCGAAGTGCATTACTATCCCTATATTAGTGTACTATCTGGATACTTCTGTCTTTTAATTGTAGGCGTTGTAAAGGTCTTTGTACTATGTATTAGAGTCGAGTTGCACATATTCCAAAGAATGAAGTGGCCCATTTACTCTCTGTCAGGAGCAAATTTAATAAAATTCCTGTTGGCAGTTGGGCTCGTGTCAAGAATGGGAAGTATAGAGTTGAACTTGTGCAGGTAATCTATTTTTTATTTTTCATCTAGGATATTGATGATTTCCATTTAGTGTTTCTGTCCTTATATATATCTTCAGAGAATATTGGTTTTTGCACTGATTGGGAGCTTTTATTGTCTCAAAATTTCAATCTTTATTTACAGGTTATACATGTGAATGAATCAAGGAAAAAAACTACAGTAATGTTGATTCTATTTACTAACACTTACAAATTTATGCATTTTATCTTTACTTTTTGAAGAAGATTATTGATATGGAAATACTTGCTTTCACTCCAAGAAATAGATATATTTAAATTTGAAGCTAGTGATGTTGATATCTATCTTATCTATTTGTCGAGATTTCATTTTGATACTAAAAATGTTTCTAGGGTTAAAGATAAAAGGTTTCTTTTTTAGAATCTTAATGATATTTAGAACACCACTTTATTGCTTGAACTTATTAGGTTCTATCTGAAATCATTGATTCTACTTGTATTCTTTTTAAGCTGCTAATATTAAACTGATTTCTGTAAATATATATACTTTGATGCTTGAAACACTGTTTGTGTATGGGTTGAGGGCCAAGATTGTTACTTCTTAATTTGAGTATACTAAGGGTTTTGTTTTAGTCCAGAAAAATGAGTCATCTCCTTTATGCTGACCAACAAAATGTGTTTTAGTCCACAACAAGAAGATTCTAATAATAAAGAATGGTTGTTTGAATTTTATGGTGACCATGGTGTACGACACCTGTTTACCTCTGTTTATATGCTTCACTAATTCTTGGTATTGTCTTATGTATAGTTTTTTAATCATGTTATTGTTTGATTTTAAAATTATGTTTTTTTTCTTAATATTCATTTATTTGCAGATTCCACCGATCTTAAGAATTCTCTCACTGGAACAAAGGTTTTGTATTGGAACCCCTGACTGTGCGACTAATGTGACTTGTTTATATACTGAGGTTTATGGAGATGGAAGTTATAGTCTTGGCTACTTTGTGAAAGATCTTGTCCAATATGATGGTGTATCAGAAGATCTGCAAACTATGACAGCAAACCAAAGTTTTATATTTGGGTATGCTCATACCTATATCCATGTTTTCATTCATGCTACTATGCTACAGACGTGGTAGATGTCCCTTCTTGAAATGATCTTTGCTCACATACATACGAATGATACGATAAAGATTTCTAATCTCATTGTTTTATCAATAATAAATATGATAAATGGACTTGTCGAAACTGATCAGAATACAAAATTTAATGGTGATGTGCATGTTTCATGGGTTTGAACCAAATGATTTGCTATTGGGTGATCAAATATGTTTGCAATCGTAACTATTACTCTTAAGGATAATAATGATTGGCTGATATCTAAAGTATTGGTTTAGTAACTTGAGTTGTAGTAATATTTGAGGTTTTGTTTTTCTCCTGTGTTAATATTACAGAGTGTGTTTACATTGCTTTTTGACTTATTTTGATGTTCATGCTAGATGTGGTGCGAGTCAATCTGGCGATCTAGATTCGTATGAACATGCTCTTGATGGAATAGTTGGTTTTGGAAAATCAAACTCTTCCTTTATATCCCAACTTGCTGCTTCTGGGACAGTGAAAAAGATTTTTGCACATTGTTTGGATGGTGTGAATGGTGGAGGTATTTTTTGAATTGGGCATGTTGTGCAGCCAAAAGTCAACACGACTCGTTTATTACTAAACAAGTATGTACTATGTAGTATCATGTTATCATCTATCTGAAATGCATAAACATCTCTTGCATTTTAACTTTAATTTTGATATTGATGACTATTGATTAACTAGCTGTGACATAAATTTTAGACCACATTACAATGTCAATATGACAGCAGTTCAAGTTGGGTCTGGATTTCTTAATCTAACAACAAATGTATCACATGCTGGAGACTATAAAGAGTCAATAATTGACAGTGGTACAACTTTGGCTTACTTCCCAGATGTTATATACCAGGCATTAGTGAAGAAGGTGAGCTAATCCATTGTTCTAACTATTGTTTCATTAGACTCATTAAATCTTGGGTTTTTTTAGCAGAAAACAATTAATAATCTTGATTTTACCTGACATTGTTTTTGTTTCTATCAGATTCCCTGGTAGCCTGATATAAAGTTACAAACCCTTCATGAGCCGTGTACATGCTTCCAGCACCCTGGAAGGTATGTAGCTCCTTGTGAGAAAGTTTGTATCGTTTACGCATTTATGTGCTTAAAAATAAATATTGTTTTATTAAAGTTAGTTTTCTTTGGCCAAATACTCTGAATACTTTTGTAAGGATGATGCTACATAATAATATCATCATAGCTGTTTGTTTTATTTGTTTTTCGGAAATTCAGTTGAAGCTTGGTCATTCTCTTATTTAAGGTTTTGTTAAAACTTATTTACATATTCAATATCAGGCTAAAGCTAACTATTACATTTTACATTTTATATTTATTGCAGTGTGGATGATGATTTTCCTGTTGTCACCTTTCATTTTGAAAATTCAGTCCTCTTGAAAGTGTATCCTAATTAGTATCTCTTCCTCTTTGTAAGTATCTTCTCTTGTTCAGACTGCTCATTAACATGATTATTATACTTTTAAGGCTACTTTGCAAACCAGATGTTGTTACTTTGTAATCCTAGTACAGTTGTATGAAGTTAAGGCTTTCCGGTTTTTCTATACAGCATAGTTTATGTTGTGTGGTCTAGTAGTGGAATTACTGTAGAATCAACTCATGCACCTTTTATTTGAAGATTGGATGGCAGGAGTGGGTACATCTTTAGGAATGGGTACATCAACAGATGGAGAAAGATGGGGTGCTGGTGGTATATCCACAGAAAGGTGATCTTATTTTTTATGTTAGTTAGGTCTTTGGTTAATGTGAAATTGTTTTTCTCATTTTTTTATTGAATAACTCTTTGGAAATCAAATAATACTTAGTGGGGTCCAATTATTAATTGACCATCTCTTTGCCTTTTTCTGCATTTTATTTGTTGGTTGTACCAACATTTTTAGAGGTATCTCATAGTTGTGCATAGTCAAATGTCTGTTAGCATTTGATTCCTTATGTTCCCGGCCACAAATTTCTAGACCAGATTAAGTTAAATAGAGGATTAATATTGAGATTTGTGGTGCAGAGTTTTATCAGACTTCATGATTTTTTTTATGTTAATATGACATTTATCCCACATCGGAGAAAAAGAATAAGTTTTTGGTATATAAAATATGAGAGAGTTCATTAGTTTCTGAAGTGTTTTTAAGGTTATAATATCTTCAGTTCATTAGTTATGTTTACTTGAGAGATGAAGGGCAAATTTTATAATATCTTGTAAATCCAATGTGATAATAGTAGGGATAAAAAAATAACATCTAAAATGAGAATAGAAAAAACAAATTTTAAATAATAGTTTAAAAATAAAATAGACTTTTAGCGACGTTTTTTAATGTTGCCAACGCTTAAATAAGCGTTGTTAAAACTTTCGTCTTTCGGCCGACGCTTAAATAAGCGTGGTAAAAACTTGCGCCCACCCTGCTTCTGGCGACGCAAGAATAAGTGTCGGTAATGTTTTTGGCGACGCTTTTAAAGGTTGGCAGAAGTCTTTTTAAGCGTCGCCGAAAGTCATTTTTGTTGTAGTGACGTGTGTAAACGTAATTTTTTAGAGATTCTTTTGAGTTCGATGTTTGAATACACTCAGGAAAGGTTTTTGCGTTATATCCTCCGTACTCGTTAAAGAACTGTGTATATTTTTTAAAATTTTGACTATTTTTTTGAAAATTTGGTTTTATTACCTTTTATTTAACCAATTATTTGTTCAACTTCTAGACATAACTACAAGAAAACTTGACATTTGTTACGTATGTTTTATACAGAATTTATGACGAATATATAATTAACGACATATTTTTTATTTGACTTCGATATTTCTATTTTTGTTATGTGTTATATTGTGATGATATTTCTTACCCAATATATTCCGTCACTTTTACTACTGAATTTACGACGAATATTTTGATGTATAATTTCACTGTAAATTTTCCATTTGCAGAATTTACAACACTATATTTTGTGGAATTATTTCATTGGAAAATTTTTCGTAGGAATATCCGTCATAATATTTCTCATGTTTTTATAGGAATATTTGTCAAAATGTTTCTCTTGTATTCATAGGAATATACATCGATAAATTCTTGTTTTCCATAGAAATATCTGTTGATAACTTTTTTTTTCATAGAAATATTCGTCAGAAATTAATATATTTATTTTAAATTTTATTTCTTATAATCCATTACATATTTCAAAACTTTAATAATAATATTTAAAACAAATAAATAACTATTTTTAAAAGTATTAAATAAAAAATAATATTTACTTAGAAACCAAATACAAAATATATCCCTCAATAGTTACTAACATAAAAAAAAAAACTATTAACAACATGTATCATTAATAATTTCTAACAATTTTTCAAAAAGTGAAAGTTAATCTATACTCTCATTTTAGCTCCAACTGCTTTGCTCAAAGCACCAACTACTTTATTGAGGGTCTCATCCATATCCTTGCACATATAAATGCATTAGAGGTTATATATTTGATAACATGTCAGTCTAGAAAACAAATTATAAATTGTGGATATTTTTCACTCAGAAAACAAATTATTAATTTCTAAAAAGGTTGAAGATTCCACAACCTCAAGACTAACTCTTTTTCTTGACAATACTACTACTAGTATAAGAAAACACTTTATTGTAACAAAAAAAAATACGACTAAGTTACCAGTTCATAACATCAAGCCCATCAACAAATATTAAAATATTATTAAACATAAAAACTTAAATTAAAGTGTTCCCATATTCTTCTGCTTGTTCATTGTCAAACTTTTAGGAAACAAGCTCCTCCACTTATTGCTCCAAATACTAATGTTTCTTTGGATAAAAATATATAAAGAGATTAAATAAAAAAATATTTATATTTTGTTTTTGACAACATATAAAAGGCCAATAAAATCTACAATATAATGATCTCAAGAAGAATGGAAGTTTTTTAACCACAATTTAAGATAAAATAACTAAGGATGCATACAAAATTGCATTTTACAGATGACAAGGAAACACTCTCGAAACCTATTTAAAATTAATTGTCCAACAATGGTAAGATAAATCAATTATTTTTACAGTACCATACTGTTTTTCATCTGCGTTTAGATGTAAATAATTTCCTTTTCAGGTCATCATATCAAATAAATAAATTGAAAGATAACTCTAGGGGCCACAAATTTTACAAAACACTGTATTATAGCAAATCTGTTAATGTGAATCATCATTAACAAAAAAAACAAAAATAGATGACTAAATTATCGGTTCATGTGCCTCACATAAATTGGATTAGTAGTAAGGAGTTCATTAGCAAATATGTAGATTTGCCCTTTTAAATATCCATCTCATTTCCATCTTTAAAAAATGATCAACAAGAGGGCTAATTCCATGCATCACCAATAAATAATAAAAAGACAATAATGTCACATGACACTCTTGAAAACAGTTATAAATATGTCAAAACACCATACTATCAACACTCATTAACATAGATGCAAGTCGCTGCTAATTAGAGATGGCAATGGGTACCCGTATGCCCGATACCCGTGGGTACCCGATAGTCGGGTTCAGGTATTTTAAATCGGGGTCGGGGTCGGGCATGGGAAGAGGGAGAAGGTATCCGGTCGGGTACGGGGTCGGGGATGGGGAGTGTGCGAAACCCAAACCCGATACCCGATACCCGGTTATATTAATATTATTGATTTTTTTTATTAAATTTTAACGTGTGACTTTTCAAAAATGCTTCATCATTGCAAATGTATTATAAATATGCATCATTTAATTTGATCTTATCCACACTTCACTCAAACCAATACCATAGTCATAAATACACTACACTTCAACTTTAATTATTTTATATTCCCAAAATAATATTTCTCTACATAACTTCAATTTTTATTTTAATAACAAAATATTACTCTCTCTCATAATTCTTCATATTCCATCTCTAGTTTGTTCATTCTACTTTTTTTCCACTTTAGTTAATCTTCTTCAAGATTTTTACAAAAATTATGAGGTATGTGAGTAATGGTTTTATTTTTATTTTTAATATTTTGATATTACTAATGTTAAAATTATTTATTAAAGTTGTGTTTCTTTTTTTTCAAACTTTATAATCTTATAAGTAATTTAATCGGGTAATGGGGTACCCGTCGGGGATCGGGTACCCGATGAATCGGGGATGGGTATAGAAGTAGAGATACCCGTCGGGTTCGGGGTCGGGTAGTGAAATGAAAATCGGGTTCGGGGATGAGTACTTCACTACCCGTCGGGTAGGGTACCCGTTGCCATCCCTACTGCTAATGTGGTTTCCTCCGTGCATAAATATATACACAATTATATTATGTGTGAAAAATGATTCTATTACATTTTTATTGTTAGAGATCACAAACAAAAATAATTAGGAAGTTTCTTACATTTGTTACTTGTGAGCCTCTAAACTAATTTTTCCCTAAGTTGTTTTGATCAAAGAAAACACAAAAGTTATAATACGTATTTTGCATTATTTTATTTTTTTTAAAATTGAAATTGCACCTCTCATTATTTGACTTTCATAAAATGTTATTAAATTGCACATTTGTGACTGCATATTCTCTTATCCTTTTAAAAGTCTTGCAATTATTACATTTACTGGTAGCTTTTCTTCTTTTAACTTTTTTTTAAACTTGTATAGAGCAGGATTCTTGATCAGCCAAATAAGAGTTTACCGTTGTACATATACCCAATATTTTACTTTTTTTAGGCCCACCCATAATTATGACCCATAATTCATCATCTGTTTTTTTTACTCCTCACAACCATCATTAATTTGGCTGAGTTCTGTAAAATTATTCTAGAAATATATACAAATAATATATTCAAAAATTTCAATAATAAATATTTAACACATTAGTAAACTCATATATTAACATAATTAATAAGATTTTATCATAATTTGTACCATAATATTATCAAATAAAAAGGATTTCTTAAAAGCTTAGGAATTTTTTTTTTATTAAACACTTATGCACTGAAATAGATATAAAGAGAATTTTATACCATTGTTGCATCCGCTCATGGGCCACTCTAACTGCCATCTTTTTTCTTATGTATACGATGAAAAGACTCAAATATTGTGGACGGCCTCCCTAACTCCACTGCCTAAATAAGAGAATAAATTTAACAAATGATTAATAGTGAAATTTTTACACAAAATTCACTGGAAGTGATGTACTTAGATTATTGAATAGCAGAAAAACAAATTAAAAATCATATTATTGGTTGAAAATATAAACATTATGAACGTAGACAATGTATAACTTTAAAAATTAACAAACTTTCCAATCGTTTTTTATGTTCTTGAATAGTTATGGAACCTCCACAATATGTGGAGCCCAAAGATTTTGTAGAATTCACTTCCCCACTTTTTTTTCTTTCTCACTTTTGTTCTTGTCCTCGAGACCGGCACAATTTTTTAAATTATCTCCTAACTATCAGGGTTAATGAACTATGGCTTTGTGTTATTTTTTCACGCATCATATATAACATTACTTAATTTTTCATTTACTTTTCTTTTGAATATTTTGCGGAACTCTAACATTTGAGTTTGATTATATTTGAATTTCACTTGTCATAAAAGATGACAAAAGTAATTGAAAAAAAGTTTTAAGAAACAAATATTCAATCATATGAATTGTTAAAATTGATCAAATCTTGGTTATAAAATAACTTACCAAGATGATTTAGACTATTTGAAAAATTAAAATGTAATCATCACAAATGTTGACAACCTAAGTTCAATGAACTTACGTTAAATTCAGTCCACCACAAGTTTATTACTTCTTTTGGCACTGTTTTCTAATTAATGTACAGACCTCTCTGCCAACAATATGTTGTCATCTTATCCAACTTTTTGTAATATCATGTTCAAATATGTGAAAAGTATAAAACAATTTATAAGTTATTGTATTAATTAAAATATTGTAATTATAAAGAAATGAAATATCAACTTACTTAAGTCCAATGTGTTTGATTTCCATAATATTGTGTGCAATTTCATTATAAGATGGAGATGATATTATCTCTATGGAATCCAAAAGATCAATGATTAGCCAAAACTTTATTATTGAGTTACAAAATAATATTTTTAAAAGTTGGACCTGTTGAGATTTAGAACAATCTATGTAATCTGGAAAATCAATTAAGTCATTTAGTTCATGTATCTCCAAAAATGTGACAGAAAAAATAGTTGATAACCAAGATTAATAAATAGTTCATGTCCTTAAAGAGGATGAAATAGAGAACAATCTTGAAAATCCAATAAACTTCAAAATATATATATACTAATCACTACCTAGATGCATGACAATTTTCTATTGTTAAACATATATAAATTCCAATTCACATTTCGATTATAATAAAATCTAAGTTAGAAAGTATTTCACTACCTTGTTAAGTTTTTGCCTTCTTCTTTTGTCTAGAAAGATTGTCTTGAAGATAGTGGACTTATTCTCCAAATAATGAGCTATACATGAACAAATATAAATATATGCTATACTCATTTACATGTCAAATAATTTCAATTTATATTGGTAATTCTAGATAAGCTTCAATCTCATATTTTGAGTTTCAAAATGGCCTACTTTTATGTAGCATAATACTAACACTTCTCCAATCTTATCATGTAGTGCATTTTCAACATCAAGTGGACGAATAAGTTGAGACATGGTAGGTTTAGAATTTTATTTCTACACAAGGAAATGATATGTTAACAATTAGTAAATAACCAGCAACAGAAAGCTAACAATGTTATTATTAAAGAGTTAGGAATTGACTTTCAAGCAGCATGAATATTCGATATACTAGATAATCAATAGAAGTTGTATAGATTGAAAGAACGTAAAAGTTGAAATGATTCCAAATACGAATGGAGCTATCTATCCACATTGAAAGAAGAGATGAATATAAGTAAATGTTGTTATTACAGAGTGTGCTAGGATTCACTAACAGAAGGCAAGTTTACTAGCTTCCAAAGCAAAACACTATATGTAAGAAAAACATTCTTTTCAAAAGAAAAGAAAAGAAAACACAATTTCATACAAGTGCAGATCAAGCCATCAAATAAAAATCATTGTAAACTTACTCATGAAGTGCTTTAATAATTGACAGTCCTGTTATCCGCTATTTCAGCAAATTTTCACGGCAATAAATACATATGGACGAACATTTGAGGCGGCAATTTTGTAGAAGATAGAGCACCGTCTGATTGGCAGTCCTGTTCTTCCTTGCTCTTGATGCGTAAGGAAAAAAGGTTATTACTAAATGAAGAAATAATATGAGACAATTTTATCTTATAGAGAAGTTCTATATCACGTTAACATGTTCTCTTAAGAACACAAACTCAAACACATCACAAATGAAATTTCATTCATAAACTCAAACACAACACATTAAGAATGGATACTCACCCGGCTGAGTCACCTTATAGCTGCTAATAAGACTCTAAAAGTGCTAATCAGACGACGCCCAAAACAGACTCTAAAAGTTCTATAGACTCTGAAGGTGCTTCAGTGGTGGTTCTCTAACCTTTCTCTCTATAACTCTCATTTTTTCATTCTGTCCTCCAATTCTCAAATTCTTGGGAGGAATAGTTTTAATTGAAAAGAGGAAGTAGGTTTTAATTTTATAATATTTTAAATTTAATTTAAAAATTACAAATAAAATCCATTCTTTTATTAGACATTGATACAAATACAAATGCGACAATAGTAAATATCAATGTTTGTTTGATTTATTTATTTATTTTGTCTACGAATTGATGATCACATATGAGTTAACTATTACGACCTTAACTTAGCCAACCTCGGTCTTGTCATGATTACGGAGTGTTAGGACCGTGAGGTTCCAAAGAAGAGTTACGTACGTGCAACATAGGCACCATAGTTGACGGAATGAAAAATTAGCCTAGCTTAGCCATGGCATGATTGCGGAGAGTTAGGACTCAAAGGTGCCGAAAAGGGGTCGTGTGCGTGCGACATAGGCACCTAAAGTAATAAGTACTAATTAATTAGGCATTGGCGTAGATGATTGCGGAGTGCTAGGATCGAGAGGATGTCGAAAAAGGGTCTTGTGCATGGGACATAAGCATAAAAGTAGAGAAAGGTCCGCACATTGAGAGGATGCGTGCATGGAGTGCGGAAGAAATGAAGCTGACTGGTGACGGTTATGAGAAGACCGGTGGAGACTAGAAAAAGACAAAGGAGTGTAAACATTGCGAGGGATAAGGTCAGAAATATCAGCATGATGGGGGTAAAGACTGGAAATGTCGACATGATCAGGAAAGACCAGAAATGTCAGCATCATGGGGTTAAAACGGAAAATGTCGGCATGATAGAGAGAAGACCGGAAATGTCGATATGATGGGAAAAAGATCGGAGATGATGGGTAGTTGGGACTAGTGGAGAATGTGGGTCTGAAATTTTAGTCACGTTACCCACGCCCAACAACATTTTCCTGGTGGTTTTCCCCCACTCCCTTAGTCGTTATCATCTTAGCTAGTTGTCTATTTTGGCTAATAATATCCCATGAGCTGCACAAGATGTTTGATAGGATTTTTGGGGTAGAAAAATATCCTCCACAAGTGAGAGTATTTTGTGTGCAAGCCTTGAGAGATTATAGCCCTTTCTAATTTGTATTTGTGAGCTAATATAAATTTCAGAGTTGGGTTCCCCATAAACTGTGTGTGTTTCTCTTATCTTCATACTTCATAGACTGTTGTGCGTTTGGCTATTTATTTCAGTGCACGAAACAAGCAACACTTGGGGTAAAAATGTTTTATACTTTGCACTGCGTAATAACCCATCCTAATAAGTATTATCAGAACCAAATTTTTGAATATCTACCCAAAAATGGACGAACCAAGGACATCCAAATGTCTGATCCATGAGATGGAAGCAAGGTTGCAATGCCTTGAAGATTTGGTTGGTGCCTCCTACCTTTGGTCAAGAGGACTCTTTATTTGTTCGATAGATGACCTAAATTTAGAATGGGTGTCCATTCGAGAGACAATTACTAAAGTTTTAGACTTTGTTAAAAAAATGATGCTTATAACGGAGGAAGACCTTGAGTTCAGAGTGGAGTAGTTTGATATTGAGATCAAACGTTTTGATAGGATCGAAGGCACCAATAGAGACGGGGGTCTGGTTATTGATGACGACTTCGGATAAACGGTTTGATAGAAATCATGTTAGGGATTAATATCTCTTTCTATTCTTCGCAAATCCTTCGAACTCTTGAAACAGATTCAAGTGCGGAAATGTTCGTCAGATTTGAAGCTTGAACCAATGAAAGATGAATGGTAGAAAGTAAAGAACACAAGAAGTTGTTTATGGATGTTCGGAGCAAACTCTCCTACGTCACCCCTTCTTCCAACCAGCGGAAGGATTCACTATACTTCTTTGAATAAAATACAGTTCACTAATCTAGCTAACTCTTTGTTGAACAAAACAGCCTTTGTTCAACTTATATCACTGAAGTTTTCTCACAGAAAAGACAGTATCACTGAAGTTTTCTGACAGAAAAGACAGTATCTTGAATGAAAAAATAATGAAGCACTCTCTCTTTCTTATATTTTTCAGCTAGCAATTTGTCTGTTGTCTTAGGCAGCAATTTATTCTTGAAAAACTTCAACGGTCAAATCCTTCTTTTGGACAAATATCATATGTCCGTTGGATGTACTATCCATGAGGTACTGGGTAGTACAGCAGAAAAAGATTCTTGAGATCGTGGTAGTACAATGCAGTACAGGCAATTTGAATTATCGCATACCTAGCGGTTATTCATTTGTTGAGCTCTGTCTCGAAGAGCATTTGCCTTCTGATTAGACGCCCCATCTAACATTAGACGCATACCTGGCGGTTATTCATTTGTTGAGCTCTATCTCTAAGAGCATTTGCCTTCTGATTTTCTGAGATATGCCTGCAAATTAACAAAACTCTAATTATTAATTCTGCTATTGGTGAGATTCAAACTCAGGTCACCTATATGACAGACGGACATGCTTACCACTACACCACTAAAGATATTAATATCAAAATATATATTTATATATTTGATATGACTAACATTTATTGAACTTAATTTTATCCATTTATTATCAAAAACTATTTCATCAATCATCAAATCAAAATTGTTAATTTATTTTAAATCAATTAAAAATTTTAACCCAACAATTTCTCCCTTTTTGATTATTTAAACTAAATTATCAAAACCAATTTAAACATTAAAAATTTCAACCCAAAAATTTCTCCCTTCTTGATTATTTAAACTAAATTATCAAAACCAGTTTAAACATTAAAAATTTTAACCCAACACGTTTGAAGAAAGTTTTTAGCTCTAGAACGACAACACCATCTGTTTCTTCAACACGGTTCAAGGTGCCTGAACTAAATCCCTTTAGTGGTGTGAGAAGTCAAAAGAGTTAGAAAATATTTTGTGAGATATGGAGACCTATTTCACAACAGTGAAGATCCCAACAGAGGAAAGGGTATCTATAACTAGCATGTACCTTGCGGGTGATGCAAAGATTTGGTAGAGAGTCCACTTATCAGACAACGCGAGAGCGAATCATGAGAAGATTGACTCGTGGGAAGTCTTAAAGCATGAACATAAAGAATAATTTATGCCTCGTAACTCTTTGTGGAGGAAAAGAGAGTCCTTACGGAATTTGAGATATTTTGGATCGACTAAGGACTATGTGAGGGATTTTAGTTCTTTGATGTTGAACGTGAGCGACATAGCCGAGGAAGATAAGTTGTTCAACTTCCTATCTGACTTGCAGTCATGGGCTCAAGCCGAACTGAGGAGGCAAGAAGTGAAGGATTTGTCATCGGCCATTGCTGTTGTAGATCGCTTGGTGGACTTCAAAGAAATTGGAGAGGAGAATCTTGATGTTAACAAGAATACTCAAAGGGACAAGGGGAAGACTAAATTCTATGAGATGGATGCAGTCAAGTCCGAGGGATCGAACATGAAGAAAGAAACAAAGGTGAGTCTTGTTTCTCAAGACCGTACCAACTAGGGATGCTTCATTTCAATGGAGATCACCACATGCGGGAGTCCTCAAAGCCTGCAAGGGTGGCATCACTATTAGCCGAGAAAGATGAGGAGCATGGAGAAGATATTCTTGTGAGGATTAATTCGATTTGTATACCTATAAAATAATTATAGGTAATGGAGTTATATTTATCAAGGTCCGGTATAATAAGAGAGAAGTGATGGCATTGGTTGATTCGAGGGCCACACATAATTTTGTTGCAGACCGAAGAATTCAAAAGTTGGGATTGGAAGTGTCCCAACAAAAAGGCCAAGTGAAGGCCATGAATTTCGAAGTCACGCCAAACAAATGCATTGCAATTGATGACCTTTAAGTGGGATGTTGGAAGGGGAAGATTGAGTTGATAGTTGTCCCACTAGATGATTATGAAGTCAGCTTAGGAATTAAGTTTCTAGTCCAAGAGAAGGTGGCAGTGATGCCTCACTTGGGAGGGTTGTTCATTGGAGATTCGACTAGTCTCTCATTTAGAGCAAGAACATACGATTCTCTAAGAGGAGGAATGTCAGGACGTCTCGTGGCCATGAAACTTGTAAAAGGCCATAAGGATGAGGAAGAGATGGATGCGTCGACTTTTTTGGTGATGAAGGCGAATGAGCACAAATCGATGGACTATGTTAAAGTCTCGACGCTTAAGGAATCCTGTCTTTCGAAAGGAGTTTGAAAGGTAATCCGGAAGGATTCCGCAAATCAGCTGCGTGCGAATCTGGTTATGACATTTCTTGTGTGTAAACTGGACAAGACCGAGATAGAAAACTTTTTAACACATCACTATTTGTTGGGTTAAGGGTAATGCAATTCACCATAGCAAAGAAATAATAATTAAAGGTAAAAAAGCCCCAATTTCATATCCACAAAAATAGAGAGTGTAAGAAAATAATAATTATGCAGTTCTTTCTAGATAATAATTCCTATCAATGTCAAATAAAGGACCAATGATGGAGGAAGCTATTACAATCTCAAATAAGTTGCAACAAATATAGATGAATTGATACCAAATACAGATAAAAAAATCAATAACTAGAATAAAGTGTTATATTTTGAAAAAGCATAAAATTAGGAGTTATGTCATGTGGAAAGTATGGATTTGGAGATTATGGAAAACAAATCAGGGAATTGAACAACAAGAAACGTTGAACATAAACCATAATGTCACCACAAGATAATTGAAATAAGTCTGATGACACTGGAGGAGCCGATTGCTCTCTAGTTCTCATAATTCACATTTACTACAATTAATTCCTGATCAGATACATGACTTAAACACATAATTCCATAGCATTTTATTCGCCTCAATAAACCGAAGAGCGGTAGTTCGATTTGTAGAGTTTGACAATTTTGCAGGTCTAATTTAATTTTGTGATGGAACTTTTGACGGAAACTTTCATCGCAAACTCCGTCATAAATTTCGTCAAAAAATCTAGCAAAAAATCTTTCAAAAATAAATATTTTTGACAAAATCTAAATATTTGAGTAGGGGGCCATCATTGTCTACCTTTTTGTTAAAAGATAGGGTCCTCGGTCGTCCAATCGAGAAACATATAGGAACAACAAGTTTCTTCTATAGTGTCACTTGTTCTTGCCTTCATGACACTTCAGTGGACCTTCCTAGCGCTTCTTTAAGGGCCCTTGGCGCTTCAGCAATGCTTCCAGCACTTCAGCAGGCACTTCCAAGAGCTTTCAATGACGTTTCTTCCGTTCCAATCTATTGTTCCACATCCGACCAATCTATTACGTTTCTAAGAGGTTAGTCTCTTTATTTAACCCTTAAGCTAATTTTATGTGAGGATTTATTTTCTAGGCTCTAGATTGTTCTACATTTTTGCATATTACTTTTCTTTATTTTTTATACAAAACATAAATGATCCACATCAAATGTGGATAAAAATCACCATTAGCCGTTGGGTAAATAAAAATGAAAAAAATAATAAGTAATGCGTAAACTATATTTTAAAAGACCAAAATTTAATTAGTAGAGACCTAAGAGACGTTGTGGGACATAGAGCATGAGCTATTTCCCACCCGTAACCAATCACCGAACTCGAATCTCTATTTATGGCGTGAATACGCCTAAAATATTTTCCTAGTTTTTAAAAATTTGGTGGAGACTATGTAGTCGTGAAAAAAAACTCTAAATAAACATATGACGACATGATAGGATCAACGGCACCAATAGAGACGGGGGTCTGACTATTGATGACGACTTCGGATAAAAGGTTTGATAGAAATCCTGTTAGGGATTAATATCTCTTTCTAATCTTCGTAAATCTTTCGAACTCTTAAAACAGATTCAAGTGCGGAAATGTTCGTCGGATTTGAAGCTTTGAACCAATGAAAGATGAATAGCAGAAAATAAAGAACACGAGAAGTTGTTTATGGATGTTCAGAGCAAACTCTCCTACGTCACGTCACCCCTTCTTCCAACCACCGGAAGGATTTACTATACTTCTTTGAATCAAATACAGCTCACTAATTTAGCTAACTCTCTGTTAAACAAAACAACCTTTGTTCAACTTACAGCACTGAAGTTTTATCACAGAAAAGACAGTATGTTATACAATGTATTCACAGATAGATGATAAGTAAGATATTTGATTTCAGGAACTTTCTTGAATGAAAAATAAAGCAATTCTCTTTTTTTTTTAGCCAGCAATATGTCCGTTGTCTTATGCCTTCTTTTGGACACATGTCATATTTCCGTTGGATGTAGTATCCATGAGGTACTGGGTAGTACAGCAGAAAAAGATTTCTAAGATCGTGGGCATACGTGGCGGTTATTCATTTGTTGAGCTCTGTTGTCAGCTGCCTGGAAGACTCTGCTGCCAGCTGTCTGGAAGAGCATCTGCCTTCAAATGCCCATCTAATCATCTTAGTCGTCCATTTGATCAACTGATCATCTTAGACGTTCATCTGCTTAGACACCTCATCTTGGTTGTCCATCTGCTTAGACGCCCCCATCTGATCATCTTGGTCGTCCATCTACTTAGACGCCCCCATTTGATCATCTTGGCCGTCCATCTACTTAGATGCCCCATCTAACAGTAGACCCCACCCACGTCTAACTCCACTGGTTAGACTGCACGTCTTAACTCTGTGCGTTGACTTTGAGCTGTGCCTGCAAATTAACAAAACTCTAATTATTAATTATGCATCTGGTGAGATTTGAACCTAGGTCACAGACAAGTGTATTTACCACTACACCACAGACTATGTTCATATTTAAATATATATTTATATATTTGATATGACTAACAATTATTGAACTTAGTTTTATCCATTTATTATCAAAAACCATTTCATCAATCATCAAATCAAAATTGTTAAGTTATTTTAAATCAATTAAAAATCTTAACCCAACAATTTCTCCATTTTTAATTATTTAAACTAAATTAACAAAACCAGTTTAAACATTAAAAATCTTAACCCAACACGACATCCTATTAAATAACATAATCTCTTCCAAATTCTATGGGATGGTAAGTTATTGAGTCGTTTATAAAATCTCGCTTTTAAACGTTCATTTTTTATCATGTAAAAATTGATGCCCCTCACAAAATTAATCTAAAAATCCCACAAACTTGGCGACTTTCTAGTCGTGCACAATTTTCAGGCGACTCTACTAGAAACATTCGACGCTTAACTTGAAAATCGATTTTCGCCAATTTTTAAATATATTTACCTTTTAATGTTCTTCCAAAAAATACGCTTTACTTGTTTATAATTGCATGAGATTGGAGCTCAGATGTGGAGGTAGTACAAGTATACATCGTTGAATGAAGCCTATACACCTAATGAAGTCAATATGGATGACACCCTCAACCTAGCCTTGGAGACTGTGTGAAATATTTCGATGAGAATACACTAGTAAATATCTGAATTAACACTCTCTTGCTTTCGAACATCACCTACTCTTGAAAATGAGGGATTTCGGATTTCGGTTGGAGGTATGTTCAATTGAGAGTCCCTCTTACATCGACGGTCGAAAGACTTCCCTTATTGGTAGAACAACTCTTTCTTAAGCTCTTTCACACTTTTGAACAAAAATCCAAAATATCATTTCCACCAAGTCGTTGTCTCGTCTCATCCTATCGAGCAACAAAATCACGTTATAAAACTTTTATTCTTATATGACTACTATTTATATGTAAATACGTGTATGCATATAGTTATATCTAGGTGCTCGTTTTATCCATTCAAATAAAAAAAGAGGAATAACATTCTAGAATGAATATCATAACATACTATGAGGAATAACATTCTAGTTGTTAAAGAAAATTTTAGAAAAAATAAAAAGTTAAAAGACTTTGTCTAAATTAGAAAATTCTAGAAAAGATAAAAGTCAAAAGATTAAGTCTAAACTATAAATTTCTAGAAAAGAGAAAAAATCAAAATACGAAGTCTAAAATAAAAATTTCTAAAAAAAAAAGTCAAAAGACTAAGTCTAAAATAGAAAAGAGAAAAACTCAAAAGACCAAGTCTAAAATAAAATTTTCTAGAGAATAGAAAATGTCAAAACACTAAGTCTAAAATTGAAACTTTTAAAAAAGATAAAAAAATCAAGAAAACATATAATCAAGAAAAAGAAGTGTCTAATTTACCTAGTTCTTATTTTTTCATGTCTTTAATACTCATATTACCATGTCAATGTTATATGAGTGAGTCAATGGGAGAAGAAATTCGAAGGAAAATTCTATAGTGTAATACATATTTCCTGAACAACATACTATGACTCTAAAAAGAACGTCCTTATCATGACCTCAAGTTGGAAATGCGTAGGAGGTGGACTCTTGTCACTAGGACGTTCACATAGGTGACAAACAAATATTTCCAATAGTCGAAAAATTCTGAGCGATAATGATGTTTAGATCCCATCCCCTTCTAGTTCTAAAGCTAGTATTAGATTCGATCTCTTAAAGTTATGAAAGAAGAATTTATCTACGTCAAGTATGATACATATATGATACTCAAACGTAACCACATTGACTTTCATAAATTTCACAACCTCGTGGTCAGAGACAAATGAAGGAAATGTGTCCTTTAATTTAATGTGCAATGACTAAACCTAGATAGGACAATTAACGCTAATAATTTAATCCAATTATGTTAGGAGTCGCAGTGCTTTGCTAGAAGCCAACTACGATTAATGGAGTTAAACCCATAGCTATTATAATTGGGTCCTATGAGGTCACACACTTAGAGTTGGCAGAATAGATTAATGAGAATGAAATCTAATTATAAATAATATATTAGATATTATTAATAATTAGAAATAATATTTGATTTATGAAATAAAATAATTAATCAGGGTAAATTGATTATGGAAAAATGAAAAAAATAATATTTTATTTATGAAATAAAATAATATTTTATTTATGAAATAAAATAATTAATTATGGTAAATTGATTATGGAAACATGATAGAAATAATATTTTATTTATGAAATAAAATATTTATCATGAATATTAATTCCAAAACGGAAGAATGCCAAAAGATGGTCTTTTGGTTTTCTCTTGTACCGACTCTCTAATTTAACAGCTTAAATAGGGATCTGGGAGAGAGAGAATCGGTAATCGAAAACCTCATTCTTTTCCCATAAACAATTAGATTTCTTTTGTTGTTCTTTCGTCTTAGCAGTCGAAGTCAACTAAATCTTGACGAGCTCGTGTGGACCAACTAGAGGAGCAACACGTGGGGCTCTCATCCTTTATACTACAAGATATACCGAATTCACGCATCAAAGGTATCACATTTTCGATAATGCTTTTAATCGCTAAATGCATGAACATCCTGAATAGATGTTAAGATAGGATCTTAATTTCCGCAGCATACATCTAATGAATTTCAATAATGGTATCAGAGCAAGGTTTTAGCATAAACCGATTGAATAAATTAATCGTTAATTTTTATACAATAATTTTTTGAAGATCTTGTTAGTCTTCTAGTTTGCTAGAAAATTTTACATGAACAAACGTAAATTTAAAATAAATATTTTAAGATTAGATAATATAAATATTTGAATAAAATAAATATGATTTATGTTACTATTTTTTAAGAGTTAAGAAATATTAAAGATTAAAATAAATGTGATTTATGTTACTATTTTTTAAGAGTTAAGAAATATTAAAGATTAAAATAAATATGATTTATTTTATACATTTTTTTCGCAATTGTTTTACAATTTATTTTATAATTAGATTATAGTATATAATTTTAATTCAATGTATGAACTTTAAGTTCAAGGATGGAGATCCATGAATTTTTTTTTTTAATAAAAGACAACAAAACATTAGTTTCTAAAGAATATTTGGGCAATGCCTTTCCGTGTCATAACCCATGTAGTTTATGGTTTTTTGGTTGAATGAGTTTCGCAAAAGCGATGGTGTACTTCCTCAACCTTATACTCATGAGGGTGAATTTATACGAGGATTCATAACCCTTGATACGGTTCTACCCAACAAGAGACCAATATAAATTTTTGGATCTTGAGGCATGGAGATGATTCTAACATTGGATGTGAATTATCAACCAAGAATTATAAAGGAATGTTTATAATTAGTAAATTATTACTTATCTTAAACACACAAGTCCTAAGGTAGTGCAAAACTACGTTGGGCTTGTATGTGATGGGATCTTGGAATCATTTTATTCATAAGAAACAATTATAACTTGAATAAAATGCGCAATTGTATATATTAAATTGTTTAATCATAGATATTTATAATTTTTTTCTCTTTATCAAATTTGCATATCTATCACATAATGTAGATAATGGCAAACGATAATTTTAAGTTCTCTCTACGCTCAATTGTTGAGAAAAACAAGCTCAATAGAACGAACTTCCTTGTGGGAAAAGAATCTGAGAATCATTCTCAGGTCTGAGGGACATGAGGATGCCCTTGCAACCCCTATCCCGATGGTGACAGAAACCTCATCTGATGAAGAGAAGAAAAACACAATTCAGTTGAAAAACGAAGCATTTCCTGTCACTTGCTTAATGCTTGCCGTAGTGGAACCTGAATTGCAAAAGTGGTTTTTGAATTTGATGCCTATATCATAATAAGTGAACTGAAAACATTGTTTCAAAATCAGGCAATGATAGAACTATATGAGACTCACAAAGCTATACTTGATAGAAATCTTGTAAAGGGAAAACATGGCAGTCCTCATGTAATTAGTCTTACTAGACTATTCAAGAGGATGGAAAATTTGGGGACCCCATATGACCAAGAGTTGGCCACTGATATTGTTCTTAGATCCTTACATGATGGTTTTGCACCATTTAGAACGCAATACCATATGAATGGTCTAAAGCATGATTTGAATGAGCTCCATAACTTGCTTAAAAATGCTGAAGGCAATATGATTAATGACAAAAGGAAGGAATTTCTTAATATCAACAATGGGAGGGGTTTTAAGAAGGTGGCCAAGAAAAGGAATAATAAACAAGGGAAAGACAAACAAGTTGTCATACCCAATGGTGGTGGGAAGTTAAGAGTAGCCTCTGATCATGATTGTTTTTTCTGCAAAGCCAAGGGACACTAGAAAAGAAACTGTCCCAAGTACCTGGAAGAAAAGAAGAATGAGACTGTGAGTTCCGCTTCAGGTATTTATGTTATTGAAATTATGAAAACCAATGTTCTCACATTAAATGAAGGTCCCACTTGGGTATTTAATATTGCATGTGGTGTTCACATTATTTCAAATGTAGAGGGACTAAGAAATATAAGACAGGTGAAGAAAGGGGAGATAGACCTACATGTTGGAAATGGAGAAAGTGTTGTTGCGTTTTCCGTAGGAGTTTATAGTCTATCTTTACCTTCTGGTTTAGTATTTGAATTGAATAATTGTTATTATGTTCCTTTCATTACTAAGAACCTTATTTCGGTTAGTGTATTACATTATAATGGTTTTGAATTTAGCATTAAAAATGGGAGTTTTTCTGTTTTTAAGAATAATATTTTCTACGCGACTGCTTAAATGAGTAATGGGATCTTCATTTTTTTATCTCAAATCAGAATTATATAACATAAATAACTAATGACGAAAGTTAAACAATTTGAGTGAAGCCTACCTATCGCATTGTCGATTGGGTCACATCGGTGTTAATCGCATGAAGAAGCTCCATAAAGATGGACTTCTTAAAGACATGAATTATGAATCCATTGTTGCATGTGAATCGTGTCTAATGGGTAAAATGACAAGGTCACCTTTCAAAGGAAAGTTTGAAAGGGCTAATAAACTACTGGGCATAATACATACTAATGTATGTAGACCAATGAACATAGAATCTAGAGGTGGCTATAGATACTTCATCATATTTATTGATGACATGAGTATATATGGATATGTTTACCTCATGTCACATAAATCGGAGTCCTTTGAAAAATTTAAAGAATTTCAAAATGAAGTAGAGACTCAATGTGACAAGAAAATAAAAGCACTTCGATCTGATCGTGGTGGTGAGTATTTGAGCCACGAATTTGATCATCATTTGAAAAACTGTGGTATTGTAACACAGTTGTCAACCCCAGGAACACCACAGCTTAATGGTGTGTCTGAAAAGAGAAACATGACTTTGTTAGACATGGTTCGATCAATGATGAGTTTTGTTTATCTTTTGTTATCCTTCTGGGATATGCCCTCACTACCGTTGTACTAACACTAAACATGACTCCATCAAAAACTGTAGACAAAACTCCATATGATATATGGACTGGAAAAGTTCCAAAGCTATCTTTTTTGAAAATATGGGGATGCGAAGCTTATGTTAAACGTTTACAAAAACATAAAATTGCCCCAAAATCAAATAAATGTTTCTTTATAGAATATCCAAAAAGGAGTTTGGGATATTACTTCTACAATCCAAATGATCAAAAGGTTTTTGTTGCAAGGGATAATGTCTTTTTGGAAAGAGAGTTTCTTTCCAACAAGTCAAGTGGGAGACATATTCATCTTGAAATAGTTCAGGATGATGAACAACAACAAACTCAACAACAAGATGATTCTGATAATATCGATGATTATATGATTACTTTTGATGGCCTAGGGCCTTAGATCATCCAAGAACCAGTACAAGAGGATCTGCAAATTGTTGTGGATCATATTTCGGATTCAGTTGTTGAACAAGTTTAACCCAATCGTAGATCGGAAAGGTCAAAGGTTATGCCAAGACGTTACAATGATTTTATCTTAAATATAAGTCTTGATGTTCTTATGTTAGAACATAACGAGTATTCTACCTATAATCAAGCATTGATGGGTCCAAACTCCAATAAATAGCTTGAAGCCATGAGGTTCGAAATGGATTCGATGTTTGAAAATCAAGTATGGGACTTGATAGATTTTCCAGATGGGGTTAAACCCATAGGAAGAAAATGGATTTTCAAACTTAAAAATGACAAAAATGGAAATGTATCTATTTACAAGGCAAGATTAGTTACCAAAGGTTTTAGACAAATTCATGGTGTTGACTATGATGAGACATTTTCACCAGTTGTTATGATTAGATCCATTAGAATAATCATAGTTATTTCTACATATTATGACTATGAGATATGGCAAATGGATGTCAAAACAGCTTTTCTAAATGATTTTTTAGAAGAGGATGTGTACATGACACAACCTGAAGGTTTTGAAGATCCAAAACATGCTGAGAAAATATACAAGCTTAAGAAGTCTATTTATGGACTTAAGCAATCATCCAGGAGTTGTAACTTTCGATTTGATGAGAAGATCAAAGAATTTGAATTCATTAGATGTTAAGAATAACCTTCAGTTTACAAGAAGTTCAGTGGGAGTAAAGTAGCATTCTTAGTCCTGTATGTGGATGACATACTACTTATTGGGAATGACATTCTGATACTAGAGTTCGTTAAAGAATGGATGAAGAAATGTTTCTCAATGAAAGACTTAGGAAATGCCAAGTACATACTTGGAATCAAGATCTATAGAGATAGATCTAAAAGGCTACTTGGATTAAGTCAAAAAAACTTATATTGATAAGATTCTTGAAAGATTCAAGATGCAAGATTCTAAGAAGGGGTTTTTACCCATTCAACATGGTGTATATCTTAGCAAGATGCAATGTCCTAATACACCTACTGAGCTTGAGAAAATGACCAAGATTCCATATGCTTCTGCTATAGGATCTATCATGTATGTCATGATATGTACACGTCCAGATGTTGCATATGCTTTGAGCATGTGTAGAAGATACCAATCAAATCCTAGAGAAGTACATTAGAGTGCAGCTAAGAATATCCTAATGTACTTAAGAAGAACCAAGGGTGATTTCTTAGTATATGGGGGAGATGAGAAATTAATTGTGCAAGGCTATACAGATACGAGCTTTCAGACTGACCGGGATGGCTTTGAGTCACAATCGGGTTATGTCTCTATCCTTAATGGAGGAGCTGTGAGCTGGAAGAGCTCTAAGCAGCATTTAGTAACAGATTCTACAACAGAAACTAAGTACATTGCTACAACAGAAGCTGAGTACATTGTTGCTAGTGAAGCAGCAAAGGAGACCGTTTGGATAAGGAAGTTCCTTAATGAACTCGGTATTATTCATAGCATTTCAAGGCCTACTGACATCTATTGTGACAATAATGGTACCATAGCCCAGGCAAAGGAACCGAGTTCGAGCTCTAAATCCAAACACATTATGAGGAAATATCACCTTATTTGTCACATCATCAATATGGGTGATATTAGGATGTGTAAAGTGCATACTGATAACAATATTACAGATCCATTGACTAAATCTATGTCTAGACCTAAGAATGAAAGTCACACTAGGGCTAAGAGTGTGAAGCACATTGGAGAATGGCTTTGATCTTTCTTTTGTACTAATTGATCTTTTATAAGTGTTTGACACTAGTTCTATGTTTGACTTAATAATTTTATGATATATGATATTTAATTCTTACTTATATTGTTCTAATCAATATTGAATAATATGTCCAAATAATTCATTATTAACAAATGAGATCACCTTAAGTGTTCTGATAAATGAAACCTCATTAAGCGAAATGAAGTTTTGAATTATTAAAAGTCTATAGTTCGAAATCATCAAATGGACATAGATGATTTTATATGTAACTATATTGTAAGTTGACTAATAGTGCCATGTTTCATGGGCTATAGAGACATGAAGATGTCTAGTCATTTACATATATGTGTATGGAGGATACATATAAGACTGATCGGCTTAAGAATCTTCAAATTTGTAGAATTTTAAGTAAAACCATGTTTAGTAGATTCCTCAAACATGAGTATGTTATGGTCTCTCTTGATAATTGGTATTTCTTTGACACTGTTAAGCACTTCCGTAAAAGGGAGTTATAAAAACAGTTGTTGGGATTGCAAAAAATTGAGTGGGAGCGATAGTCATACAAGACTGGAGAAATCCTCCTACTTCATGTATAACATGATACATTGGAAAGGATTGGTGTCTCGGCCACTTGAAGGGTAAAAACTGAAAACGCATGGTCATGCTCGGATAGATTACTTGAATCATCTGTTTTATTGACAAATTGAACTCAAAGTTCAAGAAACATATTTGATAAAGGATATAAATGTCACCATATCATCAAATAAGACATTAAGAGACAAAGGTATCTTATATTGCTCACTTGTTTAAGGACAAGTGGGAGATTGAAGAAAATATGTTTTTAATTTAAGGTGCAAGGACTAAACCTAGATAGGACAATTAACGGTAATAATTTAATCCGATTATGTTAGGAGTCGTAGTGCTTTACTAGAACACAACTAATATTAATGGGGTTAAACCCATAACTATTATAATTGGGTCCTATGAGGTCACACACTTAGAGTTGGCAGAATAGATTAATGAGAATGAAATCTAATTATGAATAATATATTAGATATTATTAATAATTAGAAATAATATTTTATTTATGAAATAAAATAATATTTTATTTATGAAATAAAATAATTAATCATGGTAAGTTGATTATGGAAACATGATAGAAATAATATTTTATTTATGAAATAAAATATTTATCATGAATATTAATTCAAAAACAGAATGCCAAAAGATGGACTTTTGATTTTCTCTTGCCTCGACTCTCTAATTTAATAGCTTAAATAGGGATCTGGGAGAGAGAGAAGCGGTAATCGAAAACCTCATTCTTTTCCCATAAGCAATTAGATTGCTTCTGTTGTTCTTTCGTCCTAGTAGTCAAAGTCAACTGAATCTTGACGAGCTCGTATGGACTAACTAGAGGAGCAATACGTGGGGCTCTCATCCTTTATACTACAAAATATACTGAATTCATGCATTAAAGGTCTCACCTTTTCGATAATGCTTTTAATAGCTAAATGCATGAACATCCTGAATAGATGTTAAGATAGGATCTTATTTTCTGCAACATACGTCTAATAAATTACAACAACGAAGACATCCCAAACATTCCAAATGTCCACTTAATGGCGATGACAATCCTCATTGCATACTACTTGTTAGCTCTCATCGATGACCAACCTTCTTCAAAAGTTTTTGAGGTCACTCATACATTGTGAGGAGGACAATATGACATCTCGAGATTGGTTCTAATAGAAATGATCATGTGCTTTAACAAGCCTTTTTTAGATCGAATCTCTAGGAGAGATTTGCCTATGGTTTTCTGGATGTGGATTCTTGAGAAAATTGGAGCTCTTTCCTCAGTCCCTACTACCACACTTTTCAGTTCAGATGTTCAAAGGACACTTCTTGAAGCAATCAAAATTCGAGTAACAATCGAACACAACAAACCTATTAGGAATCTAATGCCCTTGTACAAGATAGACTAGATGATATATTCGATGAACGAGCAACCTGTTGTCGTGCTTTGTGGACTAGAGCAAACAATGTCCTACTTCACTTCTCCTCACTTCAGATAGTTCCAACTCAAGAAAATCAATCCCTTACAAGGAACACCATCAACCACTAATGGGCCAATCTGATACAAGCTCTACTAGACTCATCTCGAAAAATAGAATTCTACGAGCAAACTCAATATCTCTTCAAATGCAAAAGACCCTATTGTGGACGTCGAAGTACTAGCCAAGTGAAGGAAAATGCCAAGACAAGAAGACTTAGATTAAACTTCTGTTTTCTATATTTTCCTTTTATGTAATTTCTTTTTTCTGTTATCTTGAACACGTGAGCGATTTATGTAATGTAAGGATGAGGGGTGTATGGTTTGTGATTGTGAGTTTGATTTTTTATTCACATGCCATTTCTTTTACGAATGGATAATGAGTGTCTATGTTCTCGACTATAGGATATACATGCATACGAGTAGCGCACTACTTATTTTCTTTTCAAAAGATCTCGAACTTATCTCTCTCTCTTGAACGTATAACTAACATTCACAATAGGAACTGAATGTGATCTAGTGTTAGGCCATTTTTCTAAGGTAATGTTTGATTCTGAAGAGCGCAATCCTACTCCTAGTCGAAGGCTAGTTATATTCACAACCATCAAAACTGGAGTGATGGCTAGCAAGGTCGATCTTAATGCCCTTGAGGAAAGGATTACTAATTTCATGATTTGATTTAAATCGATGGTCCCCCCTTCTGGTCAACAACCACATCATTCATCTATCTTTAACCTCAATCTGATATTCCAACCTAACTGAACTACTAACGACGAAACTATAGAAGATGAAGATTGAGTTGATTCAGATGAAAAAGGTAAAGAAGAAGAAGATATTTAGTTGGCCTGGAATAACCAGCTCAGAAAAAGTAAAATTGATAGTAGTAGAACATGACATTGAAGTTAGATAAGTCAATAGAAAAGCAAAAGAAATAGGATGACCTAAGATAAAACTTTTTGGTTTTGTTGATGGACAAGTTGGCTTGGGAATAGAGAATTGTTATGATCATATCAAGGAGATAAACCAGATGAAGGAAGTACAAGCCAAAATTTTTGAAGAAGTTAAATGAATCAACTATTAGTAGTGCACATAGAGTCGTAAAGACGTGAAGGCACAATTTGAAGGTAGCCCAAAACGTCACCATTTCCCATGGAATGAAATTTCCAAATCCCCCATGTTAGATTATAATTTATGAAATGTTTTTGATAATGAATGGATAAAACTAAGTACAATTATATATATAAGTTAAATTATATATATATTTACTACGTCATATAAAATATATTAATATAATTAAAGATAACAATAAGGTGTTCTAGTACAATGGTAAATACTCTCGTTTGTCATACAGGTGGTTATGGTTCGAATCTCACCAAGTGCAAATAATAATTGGAGTTTTATTATTTTAAGGAAACTAGGTAAATACCGAAATTTCCACATAGTTTGCAATGGCGTATGCGGTAGTTTTTGCGTCTAGTATTATGTGCATGTTCACGTCGCTTCGGTATTAAATGCATTTCGTGATGGGCAGTCTGGCAAAGTCACCAATTTAGGATGGACATTCTGATACAGCAGCGGAGACAGACCTAAAGAAGACTGTCATATACCAAAATTATTCAAATCCCCTGCAATGAACGTTCCTAGTACATCAGGCTCCATTAATGAATTCTTAGCTCACTATCATAAAATTACAGATAAAATCAAAAGACGATCTTCTCTGATGTACCCTTCTGGAACTCAACTAATCAAATTAGAACTGGTGTCCTCTAAAGCAGATATATCCGTTGGTGAAGCAAATTTTGCTCGTTGCAGCTTGCCTAATTAAGAAGACAAAGGACAATTTACTTTACAAGTGTTAAACAAGCTCTATCAACTCCATCGTCAGTTTTACAAGCAAAAATACCAATTGTTCTAACTACTCTCTCAAGATCTAAAAGTCCTGAAAGCCTTCAATTTAGGATGGACATTCTGATACAGCAGTGGAGACAGACCTAAAGAAGACTATCATATACCAAAATTATTCAAATCCCCTGCAATGAACGTTCCTAGTACATCAGGCTCCATTAATGAATTCTTAGCTCACTATCATAAAAGTACAGATAAAATCAAAAGACGATCTTCTCTGATGTACCCTTCTGGAACTCAACTAATCAAATTAGAACTGGTGTCCTCTAAAGCAGATATATCCGTTGGTGAAGCAAATTTTGCTCGTTGCAGCTTGCCTACTTAAGAAGACAAAGGACAATTTACTTTACAAGTGTTAAACAAGCTCTATCAACTCCATCGTCAGTTTTACAAGCAAAAATACCAATTGTTCTAACTACTCTCTCAAGATCTAAAAGTCTTGAAAGCCTTCAATTTTTCTAGAGTGTTAAGATTCTATTACATACTGCGTATTCTGTGTGAATTGGTCAGCATTGTAAGTTGACAAAATTTTGTTTATGTTCAATAGAGTGAGTGTGCTAGGAGTTCGAAAACAGGCAGTAACTAAGTCCTGGTTGTTCGACTGGGTTTGTACAAGTTTTGTATTTAAACCAAATCATCTAGTGAATATCCTTCTCGAGGTCGAGAAGAAGGGGTGACGTAGGAGAGTTTTTTTCAGAACATCCATAAACAAACTTTGTCTCGTGTATTCCTTTCTTTCCATCCTTTTCACCTGATGTTTTAAGTCAAAACAAACATTTTCGCACTTGAACTCTGTTCAAGAGTTTGTGACGACTTGCGAAGAATAGAAACGAATACTAAATTCTAACAGAGTTAATATCAACTAAAGTGTGTAAGCGTTCAACATAGTACACTAGTAAAAAAAGACCTTATAAAAATTGGTATATCAATCGTTATTAACCTCAAAATCAATCGTTATAGGCCTATATCGATTGGTCATATACCAATCGCTCTCAATCGACAAAAGTGTTCCCGTTGTTGCCTTAATTGGCAATGGCAATTGGTAGATGACCAATCGCTATAGGCCTATGGTGATTGGTGTAATAACCAATCATTGGTGCTCACTAAGGCTATGACGACTGGTTTAGTGACAGGTCGGTGATGTTTATTAAGGCTGTGGCGATTGGTAATTTAACCAATCGCTATAGACCATTTTTTTTATTAAAAAAAAAGTTAGTGATTTATACATGCGCGAGTCTTGTCACAACTTGTATTGTTACAAGTTGTAATCTAATTAAGAATTTTGTAAAAGGAGAACACATATTCTTTGATTGTTTCTCACCTAGCTACACTTGTATACTAGATCTTGTAAATGTTTCTCAAAATAATTGACAGTTTTCTTAATAAGTTCATTACAAGAAGCTAAAGTGTCACATGAATTATATGATGGTAGTAGATGGTCCATTCTCACATTAGTAGTCACCGATCCAGAACATGAACGATCAACTAGAATAGCGTAGATCTACACAAAAATGTATATATAAATGTAAATCAACATGGATTTCAGGATAAATACACATCATGTGCATATCAGAATATTCATTTGAGAGAAAAAAAAGGGTGTCCATTTTAAATGAGATCTATAAATAATTGAATTAGAAAAATCTCACAATAAGTAACCAACAATAAGTAACCAACAACTTTCTAGATTTTCAAGTTATCAATAAGGGATTTATGTCCAACTAAAAGCTCAAAAGTAAGCATTCAATCAAAAGATGAATCATGTCTTGATGTTTATCGGTTACTTTCAAGTGGGAGTGAATAAGGAAATAGGCAATTTTCTTCGCTGAATAGCAAACAAGTTGCCCATGAGAGCACTAACTAGTCAATTTAACTGAACTCAAGTTGCTTCATGAAGTCTATAACGACAGATAATTCCATTACAAGGCAAATTCTACATTATCAATCTCAATTTTGCATGGACTTTAAAACATTAAAAATGTGAGCCAAATATGTAAAACTGTATCTATTGGCCCTACACTTTTTCCTAAATGGGCTGCAGAATTATTTTAATTGAATACCTTGAGAATATTTGGCCTCACTAAATTTTGTGCAGAGCTCTAATAAAAAAGTGAATAAATCTCATAACAAAAGTCATTTCCAGGTCAGCCATTTATATTGCATAAATTTCACATGATTGTTTAAGATGTTTTTTAAAAACTTAGGCTATCATTAATGGCAGATCAGATACCTTTGCATGTACATGATCATCTGGATTTAAGCTTAAGAAATCTGTGTGCATAACATCCACATCTATTAACCTTTTAAGAGGTTATCTAAACAAATGTGAAGTTAATATAGTTTTACACATGCATCTATTAAGCAAACGACAAGTGAATAAAATACGTAGGAATAACTTCAGAAAGGATACTTGTGGCACCAGCCAATGCAACGGTGTTCCTTAACAGCTCAACTCTTTCCTTGTTACATTCACAAGCTATAATTTTCCCCTTTCCTTTCATTATCGCAGCAAGGTATATTGTTTTATTCCCTAGTGCAGCACATGCATCAAGTACCTTACATTTCATTAAAGAATTGGTTTAATTGTGACAGAAACAAGCTAGTCAAGTCTTATAAGTAAGAAATAACACTAGCTAAGCTAACCACCCATCCTGGCTCAAGTTGAAGGGCTGCAGTAGAGATGCAACTTGCTTTTCCCTTGCAATAGTGTCAATAGAATGTACCTACCCATAGGAACTGGCTCTTCAGTAACTCTAACATTGACATCAGATACATTATTATAATTAGCTGTAGTTGGGAAAATCCGTTGCTTGTAGATTTATGTTTTCCTGATCACAAGCTTCAAACAGAGGAAATGCAATATCTCAATATACATTTAAGATATATATTGGCCCCCATTTGAAAACAAAAACAATAAGTATTATGATTTAGAATAAACTATCATTAGAGATAATGAAATCAATGAATGGAAACCTGTCTTCAAAGGCATCAATGATATCTAAACATGGAGGAGATTGTCGAATGGTTCCCAAGTGTTGGCTGTCTTTGGCTAGCCACGCCTTCAAAGGAAAGTCATGTACACGGATATGAATTTGATAAATAACTCATAATATTAGTTAGGGCACGCACCATTTAATGAGATATTGAGCTTCGCCCTTTATTCACAACAACATTCAGAACAAGGAATAATCGAAAAGAACATCATTTTGCCAATATAGGAATAAAAGAAGCATATAAGGAAGGAGAAAGAGGGAGAGGATAGATAGAAAGAAATATACGAACCCTTTTCTTTCTTACGGCTTCAATCTCATAAAATCCTTCAGCTAACTTGGGACGCTCTCCTTCCATCGCAGCTTATTCAAGTCATCAACAATGGAAGCTTCTCTACAACTCAGCAGCACGAAGCTCTTTAGGCCTCAAATTCTCAATTCCAAATTTTTCTCTAAGAATTTGTACAGATCCCCAACGATTCGCTACTCCGTCACCTCACCACAAGAACTTACTCAGGCCCTGAAGAACTTATCTGCGTTTCTAAGAAGGCCCTCGTTCTCTCCGGTTCTCTCGTGAGAGAGGAAAGAGATAAAAGAGAGAGCATTCATTCCTAGTGTAAGATAATTTCATTCCTAGGGTTTAAGAGAAAAGATGTCTACAGGTTGATATGGCGATTGGTTTTAAAAGCAATTGCTACTATGACTAAATAAAGCGGCTAAAATCTGGCGCCTTCATTCAACGATTTTTTAATGGGATGATAGTGATTGGTTCAAACCAATCGCTATCATCTTGTTAATACGATTGGTATTTAAACCAATCGGTGATAATGCTCATTATTAAGCCTTTTTTTACTAGTGGTAAGACCCATCTCTATCATTTATCCCGATCCTAACATCCCCAAGTACGCTGGAAAGAAGGAACCCTTGACCTTCATGAATGAGTATCACTAACATCATGCCATATAAGCTCGATGAGGTCAACATGACTTAGTTCCTAGGTACTTTGCAGATATTACCCTAAAATGGCACACGCGTCAGAATATTATTAAATATCAGACTGGTGAATGTATTCATTAGTTAATTCGCTATGTTTATGAAAGTCGACAAGACATAGAGGAAGTTACATTAGATCCGACAAGGCCCAAACGAAACCTTAGAGAGCTATTCAAATAGATGAAAGGAAGTTGCCTTATAAATAGATGAGCTACCTTGTGAGCAATCTCAAATTGATAAGTTGTGCGACATTGTGAATGTACAATACATAAAGAAGTTGTTAGGACCCAAGTATCGTTATTTTGAGGATCATACTAGTGTAGGGGAAGGATATGATGATGTCCTTAGAAAAGAAGAAAAAGAAGGTAAGAAATCGTACTATGCTGCTCCTAGATATTGCCATCCAAAGAAGAAGCAAGAGGTTAGACACGTCGCTAATATCAAGGAGGACAAGAACATAGGGCTAGTATGCCCACCAAGACAACCTCTTCCTCCTAAGAATATTCAACCACCACCATTAAGGAACGCCACTTTTTTTAAACATTGCAGAAAGTTTGATGACCTGGTGATATCAATGATAAAGACCTTAAAGATGTTGTTACCGAGAAAACTAATCCAAGTGTTAACGCCATAACCTAGAAGAGAAGTAAAGGGAAAGTTCGTAAACGAATGGTGATAGTATCATCAAGCAAAGGGGCACTCCACCAATTTTTGCTTCGCTCTCAAACATAAAATTCAAGATCTTATAGATATCAACGTCATTCTAGCACCACAAGTCAAAGTCGTCCTCTACTAGCGCATGATGTCAACCTAATCGAGATAAATGAAGTGATGAACAAGGTTATAGATGTGTCTAAATTGATTGAGAATGATGGTTGGATGATCACCACTTTTGATTTAGGCAACTTTGAAAAATTCAACCCAGATAATTGGTGGAAAACTTAGTTGATTCAAGATAGTATAGATGTCATCAATGATTTGTGGGAAATAAAACCAGTCTAGGCTAGCACATAATTCGTAAGCGATTGGTGATCTCAAGGCATAAAGGCCAAAGTTGTTAAAGATTCAAATGATTTTGGAATATGAACAAAGATATTGTAAAAGAATCTAAAAAAGGCAAGCAGACAAAGATCTATGCGACTCGGAAAGGAACATACGACCAACCCACCTTCATGAAAATGATGTCTCTCGAGAAGAAAACAGAAGTTGACAAGGGTAAGAACAAAGAAGATTAGGTACCGCGGGCACATAAGGTCGGAGATACTCTATTAACTTAGTTAAAGAAGATGGACGCAAATGTGTCCATCTGAGCACTACTCATGTATTCAATCAAACATTATCAAGCTATTTTAAATGAATTATCTTAAGAAAGCAATATGATTAACATGTCTCTATAGCAGTTAGTGAGTATGGTTTATGGAGTAATAATAAAATATAAAATAGTCTTCGATGATTCATATTTGCCTTCATTCGGCGCAAATCACTCTAAAGCCTTATAAATTTCAGTGAGTATAGAAGGTAAATCTGTTCCAATAGCCTTAGTCGACAATGGGTCAGCCTTAAATATTTATCCATGAAGAACATTGGAAAAGATCGGAGTGTCCAAAGAGAAGTTATTCCATAGATCTATGCATTCATTGCTTCTACATTACAAAGAAGAAAATCATGGGAAGTTTCAAAACGATGGTATAAATAGTTGGGGTTTCATCCGAAGTTGAGTTCATAGTGATCGACATTATGTCATCCTACAATATTATTCTAGGAAGACCGTGGTTACACTAGATTAAAGCAATTACATCGATGCTTCCCCAGAAAGTTCATTTCGTTTTAGAAGGAAGGATGATCATTGTGAATGGCAAGACATATGTTACAGTTTGTACAAGCACGACAAACACCACTTCACAAGAAGTTTAGCTTAAGGATTTGGTCATAGATACAATATCAAGACAAGGTAACGATCCGTACAAGATACTAATATTCGACTACTTTTCTGCTCCGACTCTTTCTATGATGAAAGAGATAAACAATATTCTGTGTTTTGGTTTAAGTCTTCATGCTATATGTATCCCAGGTTAGTGTAGATGATTGGGAACCTAAATTGTCGTTGTATGAGTTACGAGCCATTTAGGATCAATGAAGAAATAAGAGGTAAAATAATCGACACTTATATTCCAATCTAGTCTATACTGAATGGGCAATTCATAAAAGAGGGGAAAATCTTATCTACTTCAAGTTCCTTAAACCTTTATCCATCTAGTCTCAAAATCATTTTTCTTTTATGATTTGGGGGAACCTGACGATTGGAAAAACCTGCTCGAGAGAATGCACAAAATCTTTCATGAACGATGACCTAAATAAAGAGACAGTACTAAAGTCGGTGTACAAACAAGACCTTCTGTGCCATTCTGGACAGAAGAATTAATCCACATGGATTCAGATTTCGAAGACGCCACTAACAACGACGAAGACAATCCCTATTTGATGAAACAATTGTTAGGCGTTAAGAGCACGTTAATATACGCTAAAAATAATTTAGACATAAATGAGACAATTTCTAAAACTCTAACCGAAAAGATCTACTCACATGCTGACTTAATTCTGAGAACAATATTTCATTTGATGTTTCGAATAATGTTTTAATAAGGAATAGATAACTTGTGACTATACACCCTCTAAAGAAACGTTTGAGTCAAAAATACTTACAATATGAAACACTACTTAGAAAAACAAGATGATGATAATTTGTCAACTGTAGATGAAATAATTGAAATTAATCTTAACATAGAAGAAGATCCAAAAATAATTTTAATTGGAAAAAATTTAAACAATTGAGAACGAGATGATATAACTAAACTTTTAAAATGAACAAAGACGTGTTTTCCCGGTCCACAAGGACATGCCTGGAATCGATCCTCAAATCATTTAGCATCACATCCCGTTGTACAAAGACACTAAACCTACAAAGCAAAAGCTCCAAAGAATGATAGTCGAAATTATCAAAATCGTTAAAGAAAAGGTCCAGAAACAACTCGACGCAAGATTTCTTGAAGTTGTAGACTATATAGAATGGGTCTCCAATGTGGTCCTTATTGCAAATAAGGATGGAAAGATTCAAATGTGTGTCAATTATTGAGATCTCAACAAAGTAAGTCTTAAAGACATATTTCCACTACCACACATCGACATGTTGGTTGATCATGCCACGGGACATCAACTACTTTCATTCATGGATGGATTCTCGGGATATAACCAGGTTCTAATGGCTCCATAAGATAAGGAGAATACGACGTTGATCACGAAAGTCAGAACGTTATGCTATCGAGTCATGCCTTTAGGGCTAAAGAATGTCGGAGCGACGTACCAGAAAGCAACCATAAAGATTCTACACGACATGATCCACAAAGAAGTAAAAGTCTACATAATTGACATGATCGTTAAATTAAGAGATCAAGAGGGCCACATCCAAAACCTCGACAAATTTCTACAACACAGTAGAAAGTTCGAGTTTCGACTCAATCCAAAGAAGTGAACATTTAATAGTATGAAAAATGCTAGGTTTTCTCATCGAATGCATAGTCCAAAACTTCAGTACTTCAGCGACGCTTTCAGCACTTCAAAAAGCGCTTTGAAGATATCTCCATGACGTTTCTAATGTTCCCAACTAATGTTCAACGCCCGATAGAGAAATCATTCCACTACTTTGATGTTCGTTCCTTTTGTAGACGCTTCCGACCGAGAGTCTATATTGTTGTCTCACTACCCTACACCCGATCGAATATCCTACCTGATGATCTCCTTTGTCGACATTTCCGACCGAGGGATGAACTCTATCTATTGTTGTTTTGCACCTGACCGAGAAGATTAAAAACTCGATGTTACTATGCTGATTCAAACGAGGAAATAAGTTTCTTTGTTGTTGCTTACGCCTAATCGAGAAGATGAGTCGATGTCTTACTACTACCAACACTTGTGATATAGAAGATGGATGTTTCTCACCCGTTTCCACTAGGGGTGTTCAATATTTGGTCTAAACCGAATATCTGATCGAATTCGAATTTCATTTTCAGTTTTCAAATCAAATTTCAAACCAATTCGAATTCAAATACGGTTTTTGAATTGGTTTTCGAGTTTGGGTTTGAACTCGAAAACCAAACTGAAAACCGAATTCATTTTTTATTATTTATTCTTCCAAACTTAGATTAAGAAAAAGTTCAAAATAATCAAATTAGAATATTTTGAATTCAAGTTTTAATAATAAAAGAAAAGGAAACAAAAACACTAGTGGTCTAATGGTAGAATAGTACCCTACCACGGTACAGACTCGGGTTCAATTCTAGCTGGTGCAATTTTGAGTTATGCTAGTTCTCATTTATTCCAAAAATTAAAAAAAAAACGAATTCAATTTGAATTCGAATTATTCGGAATTCGAACCGAATATCAAATTTGATTTCGAATCGGTTTTCGAATTGTCTAAAAAAATTAAAATTCGAATAAACCGAACCGAGAAACTCGAATAATCCGAAAACCAAACTGATGAACATCCCTAGTTACTATATCTGGTCGATATCCATATGCCATTGCTTGCTGCTGTTTGTCTTTCAACCAAGAGATAAGGCCACGATCGAGGAATTGCACCTAGTTCAAGCTTCGACTGAGACACATGACCACGACCAATTTTCTCATGATCCCTTGGTATTTTCGGTTTATTTGTTTAGTATTATGTTTCTTTTTAGTTTTCTATTATTTTTTGGTTTTTTCATGATGTAAGTTTGTGGTTTAATTAATTCCAGGTAGACTAAAATCTAAAACACAACATCAACAACTCCAAGATTAAAATAAAAACTACAAAAATATAAAAGCTCCAAAAAATCAAAAACATGAAAATTTTGAAAAATCAAAAAGATAGCATTCCTCCATAAGTTTGCTTGGACTCTAAATATTTAAAATAAAGATTCACTTAAAATTTTAAAAATTAATTGACTTAGAATAATCTTAAACATGGGATCTCTAACCTCTTAGTCTCTTTAACTTTAGGATAATTTTATGTGAAGAATTATTTTATAGGCTCTATGACTGTTCTTCATTTTTACACATTTACTTTCCTTTATTTTTGTTGTACAAAACACATAAAATTCACATCAAAGGTGGACAAAAATAACCCTTAGTCGTAGGGTAAATAATAATGAAAAAACATAAAAAAACAAAGCGTGAACTATATTTTATAAGGCCAAAATTGAATTAATAAAGACTTAATGGGCGTTGTGAGACATAACGTGTGAACTCTTTTCCACACGTAACCAAGTGCATAACTCGATTGAATATCTATTTATGTCGTGCATTTGCCTAAAATATTTTCCTAGTTTTGAAAAATTAGGTGGCAACTTTGTAGTTGTGAGGTTGATAAAATTCGAAAAAAACTATAAATAGACCTATGACGACTTACCATTAAATATCATAATCTCTCTGAGATTCTACTAGATGGTAAGTTATGGTGTCGTCTATAAATTCTTGCTTTTAAACGTTAATTTTTTATCACATAAAAATCGATTACCTTCATACAAAATTTCTAAAAAAGCAAAATCTTACCAACTTGACGACTTTGTAGTCGTGCAAAAATATTACCTTTTAACCTCAGTTTACACAAACTTTTATGTTGTGTTTGGTATATAGAGTTGTCAAGTTAGAATTTTTATCAGAATTTGATTTAGATTAGAAATTAGTAGATTTGGTATTTTAATTATAATATTATTTTTGGTAAGAAATCAGAAATAAACTAGTAATAATTTTCCAGTGTTTGGTACATATAAAAACTGGACTTGGACTTGATGTTAGATTACCAAAATACCCTCCTTTTACTTTATCACTCCACCTTGTTCTAGTCTTAGTAAACATATTCCGCCCAAAATATTGTGCCAGATTCACAGTGTGTTCCCTTCGCTTAGCTCAAGAAGGTCGTTCCTCTCCACGGTAATTATTCGCTCAACTCAGCTGTGGTTCTCCATACTTAACTTTTTCTCAGCTGAATGTTGTAGATGTTTAGGGTTTATGAGAATTCTTAACTTCACTACACTATGGTTACTCCGAGAATATCAACAAGAATTGGAGATTTACAAGTAGAATTGAGAATCACAATAGCCCAAAAGGACTCTAGAAACAGAACCTCTTCTAGAAAGGCTTCTGCTTTTCCAGTTCAAATATTATCCACAGTGTGAACTTTCCCACTCACTATACATGCTATGCGCTAGGTGTTCTCGAAAGGAGGTCCATACATCAGATGTTTCAATCTCGGTTATGCTTTTAGAAAACTCTACATTGGGTTGACTTCCGCTCGAATGAATGTCATCTCCCAACGGATCAACCAGCATGGTTTTCTTTATATGATTATGTAACAAAAAACAAGCCAACACTATTTGTGTTTGGATTCCAATAGGATAGAAAGAAGGACTTCTAAGAATAGCCCATCGAGCTTTAAGCTGACCAAAGCACATCTCTATCACGTTTCTAGCCGATGAATGCTTCATATTGAAATATTCTTCGGCAGTAGTAGGCCGATGTCCATCCCTCCAATCATTCAAATGATTTCTTTGTCCTCTATATGGTGCAAGAAACCCCTCACCATTAGTGTATCCAGCATCAAAAAGATAATACTGACCTAAAAGTTTAATAATTCATCATTTTAAATAATGTAATTGCAATCACAAAAAAATTAATTACCTATAGAAACCTTTAGCCCATTTGGTCTCGAAATTGCATCACGCAAAACTCTACTATCAGCCGCAGATCCTTCCCAACCAGCCAGAACATAAATAAATTGCTCATCCGGTGAGCATGCTGCTAAAATATTTTGAGCAATCTCCCCCTTTCTGTTCCTGTATCTAGGTTTGTCTGTTGAGGATACCCTAACATTTATGTATGTCCCATCTATGGCTCCTAAACGATTCTATCAGATCACACACAAAAAATCAAATTAGGTTTATATAACTATTGATTGTATAAAGATAATGTAAGACTAAAACCTTCTAATTATACCTTAACCCATTTCCATCTTTCATCTGTGGAGTCAATGGGGATTGGTTCTGGTATCTTCAACAAATCTTTGTGCAGCATAATATAATTTAAAACACCTCGAAAATGCATATTAATTGTTTCACCTGATCGTCGAAATCTAAACTTTATCACCCGATTTTTGACATGATGGGCTAGAATGTGTAGAAACATTGCAACTTGTTCATCAATCAACATGTGCTTTGTATTTCGCAACCTTCTTTAACCTCAAACAGTGGCGGACCTAAAGGGGCCTTGGGAGCCGTGCCTCTCACATTTTCTTTATAATAACTTCACACTTCTTTTTATAAAATAATATTTTTTTTTTATTTTATACAAACATTATTTTCTAATATATAAATATTTATAATAAACTAACACTTTCTTTTATAAAAATTAATAAAAAAAACTAATTCATAATTATAGGATTCTAATTTCAATTATAATTTTATTAAAGTAATTATTATTAAACTAATTCATAGTTATAGGATTCTAATTTCAAATATAATTTTATTAAAGTAATTATTGTTAATGTTTTATTTTATACCAAAATATTTTCTAAGATACAATATTTATGATAATACATAAATTTTAGTTAATATATAAATAAGATTTATTTATATAATTTAAAATATAAAGAATTATATATAAAATAATGAAAATTATATAAGATTGTAATTTATTTAATTTAAAATATAAAGAATTATATATGAAATAATGAAAATCATATAAGATTGTAATTTATTTAAAAATTACATTTATATTATATATATATATATAAGATTTATTTATATAATTTAAAATATAAAGAATTATATATAAAATAATGAAAATTATAAGATTGTAATTTATTTAAAAACTACATTTATATTTTAATTATATATATATATATATTATTAATTTTAATATAATTAATTAATAATACAAATTACTTATAAAATAAAGATTAAAATAATAATTTATATAAATATAAGGGTAAAATAATCATTTATATAAATATAAAGGTAAAATATTATTTTATATTTCTTAATTTTAAATTAGTTTTAAACTATTATAACAAATAAATGTATTTGTTAGATTTTATTTAGGGGCTAGGTTATGACACATATTTAATTTTTGTTATTTATTTTAGGTAGAATATAGAATAATGGAGATGTTCTATAAACGAATTTGTACTTCTACATTACATGACCAATCTGAGCCTTCTCAATCAATTAATGAGCCTACTAATGAGTCTAATGTTACTGATCAAATATACATGGTTAGAATATAGCATATCAAAAGATGCATCATTTTGTTTTTAGTGTTATCTTTTTAAGCCTTTAAATAAAGAAAATGTAGATGATACATTTATAGGAGATGGGTACAAAAATTGGAAAAGGGCATTAGAAAGATTCAATCGACATATGGGAATTTCAAATAGTTGTCATAATGAAGCTATAAAACAATTTGAATCATTTCAAGATCAAAGACATAACATGAGAAACGTTTTACGTACACATGGTCGTGATATAGAATAAATTATCGCACCCGTTTAACGATAATGTTTGATGTAACACGCTTTCTATTGAGGCAAGGATTATCTTTTCGAGGACATGATGAGTCAAGTAGTTCATCAAATAAAGGTAATTTTCTTGAATTGATTGATTGGTATAGTCAACATAATGAAGAAATTTTGTCTTCTTTTGTACCGACTCATTAACAAGAATAATTTAGTAATTGTGCTTGTTAGTATTTTGTAATTGTGTTTGTTAGTATTTTTATGTAATTACCGAGTAAAATTTTAATTAAAAAATACATTTATTTGATCGCCAAAAAATGCTACGTTACTGTGATCGATTTTTTTAAAAAATATTTTGATCGACTAGTTTGAAAATTCTGGGACACTCTTTAAAAAATTTATTTTTTGAAAACGTGAGGGGAATTAATTTTAATGTTAAAAAATTTAAGTTTTAAAAACGAGGCTTTATAAACAACTCCATATCTTACCTTCCCGTCGAATCTGGGAGAGATTGGGAGTTTTTTAATGGGAAGTATGTCATAAGCCTTTTTTAACTTTTTTCAATATTAATTAACCTCACGACTAGAGAGTCGCCACCTAATTTCAAAAATTAGGAATTTAAGAGATGTGAGTTCGGCGTTTGGTTACGTGTGGGAAATGGTTTTTTAGACGCTATATCCCACAACGCCCCTAAGGTCTCTACTAATTAATTTTGGCCTTTCTTTAAAACATTCTTACGCTTTACATTTTAAGATTTTCCATTTTAAACATTTAATGGGTTTGCATGGGATAAAAAAATAAGCAAAGATAAAAGAAAACGAGAGCAAATAATTCACACATAAAGTTATCCTAAAAATCAAAACTAGGCAAGTTATTAATCAAAAATTAATTGGCCTAAGTCTAGATTAATTTTTAAGAAACTTTAGTGAATTATTTAAAGGTCTAAAATTTTACTATTTTGGGGTTTTTTATTTAAATAAAAAAAATAATGAAAATAATGAAAATAATAAAAATAATAATAATAATAAAAAATAAAAAAAATAAATAAATAAAAGTACTATGTCTAAAGAAAATTCTAAGTCTAAGTTTGGGCTAAATTCAATTTTAGTTAGGATTTAATTTTAATTTTTTTTCTAACCTAGGATCAAGCAAGACACAAACTATTAACTAAGCAAAATACAAAATGTCAAACAAAACAAACCTAAGACTAAAGAAAACTGAAAATAAATAAATAAATAAATGCAGTTATGTCCTCCATCCTTGGGTGCAAAAATCTTCGGTCTTTATGTGCACAAATGCATCCTGAAGTGCTGGAAACGTCGGGAAAGCATCAGATCTTTTCATGTGGAAAGGCTCCTTGACCGGATGACACACAAATATGGTTCATTGTGCCGTTTTGACCTAATCCTACTAACTAACACTTGGTGATCCAAATGGATCCCGAATTGCAACAAAAAATAAATAAATCCAGCAAGGTTTTAAAATATATAAACACCTATATACATACAAAAACCTAATCCTAACAATTATAAAAAAAAAATAATAATAAAAGAAGATTGCTTCTTTGTTTTGGCTTTAAGTTTTATATTTTTATTTTTGAAATAGCCAATTTAAGGGCCGGTTTTGGTTTTAAAGAAATTTTAGGTCAATGACCTTTATATACATTAAGTTTTTTTTTAGATTACATTTTTACAACAAGAAAAGTAAAAATCCTAAACACCTATCAAAATAGAAAACCTAAAGAAATAATATATGAAATTAAAAAAAAAAAAAAAGCAAAAAAAGATTCAAATTCAAAAAGAAAAAAAAAAAAAAGACAAAAGAGCTTACAATGGGGCTGCTCTCTCTTTTGATGTTAAGGGTGGTATTTAATCTAAGATTTCCTAAACAAATCTTGTGACCAACTTAACAAGAGTGGTGTTTGCTTAGGATTTTCAAATAGGCATCCTAGAGAGAGAAGAGAGGAAGGTGAAGGTTGAAGGTCGAGAGTTGAAGTTCAAGTCCTTTGCTAGGGTGTTAAGAGGGGTATTTATAGGCAAAGCTATGAAACCCTAGGGCCCAAAGGCCCATTTAACAAACTTGACCGTTGGAAAGAAAACTATTTTAAACATTTATAAATGTTTAAAATAATGGAGCAATCTCCACTTGACATGTCACTAAATCAAGTTTTCAATCCAATGGGATTTAATCTTTATTTAATAATGATGTAATACTTAGTCATTTTAATTTTATAATTAAAAAATAACCAAGTCTTCAATCTTTTCTTCTACACACGTTGAAACTTTCTCTCTTGCCACTTCCTCCTCTTTTTTAGCAACTTTTTTTATTTTCTTTTGACCGCACATGATAGAATCGTCATTTCAAGATTTGTGGTTGTCACTATCAAGAAGATGACCGTTGCCTTCACCTAACTCTTTTAACATTTGATTTCATGGGTCGAATCTTGGGCATGGGTCGGTCCATTAGTCGGGTGACCGGTCGGATCCGTCAATTGGATCCTTTCCTTGGCCTTACTTCGGGTTGATTTGCCTTTGATTTGGATCTTCCTATCTCTATTCACAAATATGATCCGAATCTTGCATGTGGATCTTGGATTGACCAATTTCCCTTTATCCTACAAAAGAAATAAAATTAAAACAAACAATTAAAAAAAGCAATTGTATTATTATTAATTATTCCTATTTCTAAGGAACAATTATAATTATAATAAAATACTAACTAACTTAATCTGCAAAATCTAATCTAACTAATCTAACAAACTAATCTAATTAAAAGAAAACAAAATATACCTAACGAAATTTTATAAAAAACGCTAATATATATTTTGTAAATAATTTTTTTAATTTTTATTTTTTATAAATACCCAAGTAATTAATTAAATAAAACCTTGAATATTTTAAGTATAATAACTTCTCTAAGTGTTGTAACATAGACAAATTACTACCTTAACTTTATTAAGAATCCAAAATCAATTATTTTCAAAAACTCAATTGTTTTAAAAAATAATCGTCTTTAATATAAATCGTGCAATGAGTCCGTGAATGAATTCGAGAAAATTTTATAGACTCAGATTTATGAAAAGCATAAACTATAAAATTTGGTGTGAAAAATGAGTGTCTACAGAATGCCCCTCTTGGACAAAATTTGTAGAAAACACTCGGTTTTAGAAAAATGCATGTCCAAGCTTGAAAATAGGCACTGCGTTTTGAAAACACCCAACTTATAGTTTATTTCAGATCCTTTGAATGAAAAGAGAACAAACCTGACGAGTCTCTCGGGAGACCCGTGTAATTTACCTTTCATTCTTCAAAGTCGGTTTATCATCCACTCGTTGACGATTCACCTTTGTTTAGAATATGCATCGCTCCTGGTTTATCGATCGTGTAGATCGAGCCTGGTGGTTTCGACAATATTTCTACACACCTCGCCTAGTCTTTGGATTGTACATGAGTACACATCTTGACTTAGTTTGCTGATTGTGTTTATTATTTATTACTCTTTTCATTGAGCAATTTAATAGTCATTTTAATCACAACTCTGTTTAGTGATTAAGTTTGTCTCGCTTTTCACATGGAGCGAAAAAATCTTAATGATTATTCTAATCACAACTCTGCTTAGTGATTATTATAGGTTTAAGTATCGCTGGTCAGTTTAGCGAAATACTATATAATCACAACTCTACTTAGTGATTATTATAGATTTAAGTATCGCTGGTCAGTTTAGCGAAATACTATTTAATCACAATTCTGCTTAGTGATTATATAGATTTAAGTATCGCTGGTCAGTTTAGCGAAATACTTTTTAATTACAATTCTACTTAGTGATTATTATGAATTTAAGTATCGCTGGTCAATTTAGCGAAATACTATTTAATCACAATTCTGCTTAGTGATTATATAGATTTAAGTATCGCTGGTCAGTTTAGCGAATACTATTTAATCACAATTCTGCTTAGTGATTATATAGATTTAAGTGCCGCTGGTCAGTTTAGCGAAAAACTTTTTAATCACAATTCTGCTTAGTGATTATATAGATTCTAAGTATCGCTGGTCAATTTAGCGAAATACTATTTAATCACAATTCTGCTTAGTGATTATATAGATTTAAGTATCGCTGGTCAGTTTAGCGAATACTATTTAATCACAATTCTGCTTAGTGATTATATAGATTTAAGTGCCGCTGGTCAGTTTAGCGAAACACTTTTTAATTACAATTCTGCTTAGTGATTATATAGAATCTAAGTATCGCTGGTCAATTTAGCGAAATACTATTTAATCACAATTCTTCTTAGTGATTATATAAATTTAAGTATCGCTGGTCAGTTTAGCGAATACTATTTAATCACAATTCTGCTTAGTGATTATATAGATTTAAGTGCCGCTGGTCAGTTTAGTGAAACACTTTTTAATCACAATTCTGCTTAGTGATTATTATAGGTTTGAGTATCGCTGGTCAGTTTAGCGAAATACTATTTAATCACAATTCTGTTTAGTGATTATATAGATTTAAGTGCCACTGGTCAGTTTAGCGAAACACTTTTTAATCACAATTCTGCTTAGTGATTATATGGATTTGAGTATCGCTGGTCAGTTTAGCGAAATACTTTTTAATCACAATTCTGCTTAGTGATTATATAGATTTAAGTGCCGCTGGTCAGTTTAGCGAAACACTTTTTAATCACAATTCTGCTTAGTGATTATATGGATTTGAGTATCGCTGGTCAGTTTAGCGAAATACTTTTTAATCACAATTCTGATTAGTGATTAAGTTCGAAGTTATACTTCCTTAATTTTCAAAGCACTAGCGTCTTCTTCAACGGTCTTGAAATACTTTCAAGAATCGGTTCCATACTTTCTTCCTTAGAGTGCGTCGAGAGGAAACCACATGTAATCGATGTTCTTCGAGATTCATGCTATCACTTTTAGGAACTTGTCTTTCGCCGAGACGTTTTGCCCTGAGTTTTTTGAGGGATTTGTTCGCTCGAATGCTTAATCTTTCAACCATGCGTCATGAGGTTGAGTCTCGTTTCTCAAATTCGGAGGTCAGTGTGCTTAAGATTCTATGGCCTTGGGCTCTTTTTATACTCAGGGTATATTTAATAGAATCGGTACATTCTTGTTCTTGCATTGGCAATTTAGACAAGAGTCTAGATGAACAACAAATGGTGATTTCAATATCTCAACCTCTACGAGTATTTTTCTATTTTATTCAGCCTCTTTTCTTTATGACCGGGGTGTATCTGATAGATTCAAACACTTTGTTCTTGCTTAGCAATTAGATAGAATCTAAATGAACAACAGTATTGTATTTCATATCTCAACCAACACAGTCTTTGTTTAATTGATTTTACTTTTCTTGAGGTCTTAGATCTTTGGCACTTGACCTCCAATTGAGACAAGACATCGCCTTTGTTGATGACATGGTTCCAAGTTTGGGCATTCATCTTTTTATGATCTCCCTCTTAAACACCAGTAGTTTAAGCTTTTGTCTAGGCTCGAGATAGATCCGTTTACGAAGCGCTTTACTCGGATTCCACAAGTTACATTAGTTCGTCAAGAGACATCCATTGGGGAGAAACGTATTTTCCCGCATCCCTACTTATTTCTTGCACTTGCTCATCAGTTCGCTTGGCACTAGAAAAATTTAGGGGTCTATATTGTTTTTATCTTCCACAAATGCCCCTAGTTTCGACACAAGAGGTTTGATTGTTTTGGATAGATTTGTGATCCCAATTTCTCGTTGGCTTTAACTCTTTGGGGATGTATTTTGTCCTAGCTCAAGATTTGGCTTGCTGGGGATTTGAGACCGTACTTGTGAAAAGTTGCCTACGTATTATCATAAAAGGAGAAATTCGGTCTGAACGTAGTTCCGAAATTGTATCACGGATAGATCGTGATTCCGCATCTCGTTGAGGAATTTTCTTAAGTTTCTGCTGGAGTAGCAATTGACTTAAGCTAGGGAAATTTCCTTAAGTATCTGTTGGAGTGACAATTGACTTAAGCTGAAAATCATTTAAGATCCTAAGCTGCTAGAGAATAAAGTGCTTTAGCCATGTGTTAGGCGTTATATTTACTCATTTAAGCTAACTATGTGAGGATCTTTCAATCATTTCATTTTCGTAAAATGCCCCTAGTGTCGATATTGGGTTTGATTTTTGAAAATGTTTAGGACCGGGCTCATACAAGCTGCCTACGTATCCCATAGTTAAGGGAATCCAGGTCCAACGTAGTTCCATGCACATCCTTATGAAAAATGTTTGTGTATGTGTGAATGTTTTGAAAATCTTTTGAGATCATAAGTCGAAGAGAAAAATACTTTAGCTTTGGGCGTTATATTTTCTCAAGTGGGACTCTGTGAGGATCTTATAGTCATTTTTATTTTAATAAAAATGCCCCTAGTATTGACTAGGAGTTTTTGGTTTAGGAGTCAACTCAGAGTGTGATTAACTCCCTTTTTAATGTATATGCAATGAATGTATGCGATGTGTTGTGAAATGAAATGTCTATCAACTTCTTTCGATAATTGACAGTGGTGACCGCACCCTAGATGGGTTTCCTACGTACTCTCGAGAGAGATCAGGTCTCACGTAGTTCACAACTTGTGAAGTTATGAACTTTGATGTATGTAATGAGAAATGAATGCATGTTATGTGAAATGAAATGTCTATCAACTTCTTTCGATAATTGATAGTGGTGACCGCATCCTGGATGGGTTGCCTACGTACTCTCGAGAGAGATCAAGTCTTACGTAGTTCACAACTTATGAGTTATGAACTTTGGTGTATGGGATTCAACACGCATGCTTTAGATGAAGTATCTTTTGAGCATGTCGACATTGAAGGGTGCTGAGAGTTCTTCTTCGTCCAAGGTGGTCAATCTCGTGGCGCCACCTAAAAAGACCTTCTTGACGAGGTAGGGTCCTTCCCATGGTGTTTGGAATTTCCCTCTAGGGTCTAGTATCCGTAAGTTCTTCTTTAGAACTAAATCGTCTTCTTGAATGTTCCTAGGTTTCACCTTCTTGTTGAAAGCTCTGGTCATTCTTCTTTGGTATGATTGCGTATGACATAATGCGTTTAACCTTTTGCCTTCCATAAGGGCTAGCTGATTGTACCGTGACTTACACCAATCTTCCTCCACTACTTGTGTCTCGAGTAAAACTCTTAAAGTAGGAACTTCGATTTCGATAGGTTGCACTGCATCCATTCCGTAGACCAATGCAAATGACGTTTCTCCCGTTGATGTTCGAATGGTTGTTCTATATCCCCATAAGGCGTATGGAAGCTTCTCGTGCCAATCCTTGTATGTCTGAGTCATCTTCTTGATGATATTGATGATGTTCTTGTTCGCTGCCTCTACTGCGTCGTTCGTTTGAGGACGATAAAGTGAGGATTTGTGGTGTTCAATCATGTATTCATCTAGTACTTTGAGTACTTCTCCCCGGAAGTGTCCACCATTGTCTGAGATCAAAGCATGGGGAACTCCATAACGTGCAATGATGTTGTTTCGTATGAACTTGGCAACATGTGATGACTTGAGAACCTTGTATGATTGAGCTTCGACCCACTTTGTGACATAATCGATAGCTACCAGGATGAATTCGTGTCCGTTTGAAGCGTGAGGATAAATTTTCCCGATGATATCTATTCCCCATGTCGAGAATGGCCATGGTGAAGTCATGTTGTAAAGTAGAGATGCTGGGGTGTGCTTCAAGTTCGCGTAAACTTGACATTGATTACACTTCTTAACATATTCTACACATTCTTGTTCCATGTTCTGCCAGTAATAGCCAAAGCAAAGGATCTTCATAGCGAGTGTTGATCCGTTCATGTGTGGGCCACATGTTCCTGCATGTACTTCCTCCATGATCTGTGATGCTTGAGGTTGGTCAATGCATAACATGTTCTGACCGTCAAAGGAGCGTCGATATAGCTTTCCTGCGAGTAGCACATAGTTGGTTGCGTATTGGAGTAGAGCTCTCCTCTCTTTCTTTTGGAAGTGTGAAGGATACTCTCCATGCTCAACGTACTTCTATAGAGGTTCGAACCAAGGTTTGGGGGCCACTTCGGTGTTGGCAATCATCCTCTTCTCAAAGTCTCGTTTCTGTTTCTAACGAATCTTCAAAGGCTTCATTTTGATTCCTTCCGGGATTTGCGTCATGGCTGCTAACGTGGCCAAAGCGTCTGCGAATTGATTTTGACTTCTCGGAGCATGTGTGAATGTTACATGTTCAAACTTTTCTATTAGAGTCGATAAGTGTTGATGGTAGGGTTTGAGGTTGTCTCCTTTGACTTGTCATTCACCATTAGCTTGTGAAATAACTAAGTTTGAGTCTCCTACTACTTCTAGACGTCTCGCTCCTTTTTCATGAGCAATCTTCAAGTCAGAGATGCACGCTTCATACTCTGCCTCATTGTTCGTCACTTGATATTCGAGCTTGACTGAGATTGGGTTGTATGTTCCCATAGGATCGATGAGTAGTATTCCGATGCCATAACCTTGTTTTCCTGAAGCTCCATCGAATAATAGCTTCCAGGTTGTAGGGTTAATAGTCATCACTTCGTCGTCTGGGAATGCTAACTCCTCTTCGTCTTCAACTTCGATTGGTTGGTCTGCGAGAAAATCTGCTACAACGCTCCCCTTAATAGATTTCTGAATTGTGTACACGATGTCGTACTCTGATATCATCATCATCCACTTAGCTAACCTCGAAGACAAAAGCATTTTCTGGAATAAATAACGAATTGGATCGAGTCATGATACTAACTTGACTATGTGGGCTTGCATGTAATGCCTTAGCCTCTTAGTAACCCAAGCTAGGGCCCAACACACATTTTCTACTGGCGAGTAATTACGTTCGTAGCCTGTCATGCGCTTGCTTATGTAGTAGACTGCGACTTCCATCTTTTCCTCGTTTTCTTGGGCTAGTAGACTACCCATTGCGTTTTCCGTGACTGTTAAGTATAGGATTAGCGGTATGCCCAGTCTTGGCGGCATCAGAATGGGAGGATTCTTGAGGTATCCCTTTATCTTCTCGAATGCGTTCTGACAAGTGTCATCCCAAACGAATCTTTCATTTTTCCTTAAAAGTTTAAACAAAGGATCACATGTCATAGTCAATTTGTTTATAAATCGACTTATATACTGGATCTTTCCTAGAAAGCCTCGCACTTCTTTCTCGCTTCGTGGAGGTGGCATTGCCGTGATCACTTCTATCTTGCTCGGATCAACCTCAATTCCTCTTTGCGTGATTAAGAAGCCTAATATCTTTCCTGCTGTCACTCCAAATGTGCACTTCTTTGGGTTGAGCCTAGGTTGGAACTTCCTGATGCGTTGTAAGAATTTGTCAAGATTTTGGATGTGCCTTTCTCGATCTTTTGATTTGACAATCATATCATTGACATAGACTTCTACCTCCTTGTGGATCATATCGTGAAAAATCATTGTGGAATCTCGTTGATACGTTGCTCCTGCGTTCTTCAGTCCGAAAGGCATGACTCGATAACAAAATGTTTCGACTTATGTGATGAACGTTGTCTTCTCTTTGTCTTCGGGAGCCATCAGTACTTGGTTGTAGCCTGAGAATCCATCCATGAATGATAGGAGTTGATTGCTTGCTGCATGATACACTAGCAAGTCGATGTGTGGTAGTGAGAAACTATCTTTAGGGCTTGCTTTGTTGAGATCTCGATAGTCTACACATACTCGGATTTTTCCATCTTTCTTTGCGACTAAGACTAATTGGTGATCCACTCCGGGTAATCTACCACTTCAAGGAATCCTGCGTCGAGCTGTTTCTGAACTTCCTCTTTGATCTTGTCCACGATGTCTGCTTTCATTCTTCGGAGCTTCTGCTTCACCGGTTTTACGTCTTCATAAAGTGGTATGCGGTGTTGGATGATTTCTGGATCAATGTCTGGCATATCTTTATAGGACCATGCAAAAACATCTTTGTTTGATTTTAAAAGTTTAGTCAGATTTTCACGTTCTAAATCATTTAAACTTTTTCCGATTAAAACAATCTGAGGGTCTTCTTTTGTGTTAAGGTTTATTGCAATTGTTTCTTCTGCAACAAGTTCCTTAAGGCCTTCAATAATGACATCATCAAACCGTCAAATTTTCTACGAGGTGGAGCAGTAGTGGCACTCCTTGTTTGTGATGATTGTTGACTTTGTTTAGGAGAAATGAGTTCTCTTGATGAGCATTTTGTCCTTGAGTTTGACGTGCTTGCATGGCTCTTATTTTGAATAGACCTTTCTGCATCTTTCCAACCGTCCAGGAATTCCCTGCTTACCCTTTCTCTTTCTTCTCGCAAGCTTTTCGGATTTAGGGGTTCGATTGTCACATAAATTTCGACTTCTGTTGTGAGGTCTTCAAGCTTTAGATGAACTGACTCATTGAACCTTTTTGGAGGGTTAGTCATTGAAAATTATGATGAATATGAGTATGTTGTGTTCAAGAGAACAAAGTCAGTTTGAACCACTTTATCAAGTAAAACAAGCAATGCGTTGCTCGTATGCACATAATCCCTAACACACAATAGACGCTCAATTTACCCATTCACAATGTATAACATGTAGAAAAGGATGATTAAAATAAGAATGAGTTATTTTATTAAAATCCTAAGTGTCATGAATAAAATCACAAACTCAAGTCATAAAATAAAATAAGAAAAGAAAGCAAGCACCCCTCATCCTTTCGTTACAATGTCGCTCATGTATCTTCATAAAGAGATTTACATTTCAAGCATAAAAAATCTAGTCTAAGTCTTTGAATCTTCAAGTCTTTTCGTCTTTCTTGATCTTCTTTGCGCCTTATGCGTCTCTCTTGATCGTCTTTGTGTCTCACGCGTCTTTCTTGATTAGATCTTGCGCTTAAAATCTGAGTAGTAAAGACACAAAGAAAGAAAACTAGTTACATTAGATTCTTTTTTTAGCTTTTCTAGGTTTCCTCGATTTTACTCCTTTAAAACTATTAAGTTTAGCCTCAAATTTTCGAAATTGTTCACATGTTTCATGACATTTTAAAACTTTGAATGGATAAACTGAGCGCCTAGAAATATCTATATGCATACATGTATTTATCATATATAGTAGTCAAGTAAAGGGCTTCGTGACGTGGCTTTGTTGCTCGACAGGACGAGACGAGGCAACGGCTTGGTAGAATTGGCTTTTTGGATTTTTGTTCTAAAGTTGGAAATGGCTTAAGAGAGAGTTGTTCCACCGACAAGGATACTATCCCAAAAGGGATCTCTCGATGTAAGGGGAGCTCTCAATTGGACATCCCCCTCACCTCTATTTCAAAATCCCTCATTTTCAATAGTAGGGGATATTTGAAAAGAAGAGAGGGTTAATTCGGGTTTTTTCCTATTGTTTTTCTCAACTCTCAAATCACACAAAAGCCTTCAAGGCATAGGGTTGAGGGTGTCATTCACATTGACTACCCTTAGCACATAAAATATAGATGTGTGAGCTTCATCCAACGATGTATACCCACACACCTTCACATTGGAGCTCCAAGTCTCATGCAAATAATCAATTAATGTGAACATGGAGTATGAATTAAAGCGTAAGAAAGTTTAAATACTTGGCCAAAATTACTTTCAAGTCAAACGTCGAATGTCCCAAGCAGAGTCGCCAGAAAACTGTGATCGATTTTTTTTTTAAATATTTTGATCGACTAGTTTGAAAATTCTGGGACACTCTTTAAAAATTTTATTTTCTGAAAACGTGAGGGAAATTAATTTTAATGTTGAAAAATTTAAGTTTTAAAAACGAGGCTTTATAGACAACTCCATATCTTACCTTCCCGTCGAATCTGGGAGAGATTGGAAGTTTTTTAATGGGAAGTATGTCATAGGCCTTTTTTTAACTTTTTTCAATATTAATTAACCTCACGACTAGAGAGTCGCCACCTAATTTCAAAAATTAGGAATTTAAGAGATGTGAGTTCGACGTTTGGTTACGTGTGGGAAAGGGTTTTTTAGACGCTATATCCCACAACGCCCCTAAGGTCTCTACTAATTAGTTTTGACCTTTCTTTAAAACATTCTTACGCTTTACATTTTAGGATTTTCCATTTAAAACATTTAATGGGTTTGCATGGGATAAAAAAATAAGCAAAGATAAAAGAAAACGAGAGCAAATAATTCACACATAAAGTTATCCTAAAAATCAAAACTAGGCAAGTTATTAATCAAAAATTAATTGGCCTAAGTCTAGATTAATTTTTAAGAAACTTTATTGAATTATTTAAAGTTCTAAAATTTTACTATTTTGGGGTTTTTTATTTAAATAAAAAAAATAATGAAAATAATGAAAATAATAAAAATAATAATAAAAAAAAATAAAAAAAAATATAAAAAAGTCAATAAGCAAATCTAAGATTTCCTAAGCAAATCTTGTGACCAACTTAACAAGAGTAGTGTTTGCTTAGAATTTTCAAATAGGCATCCTAGAGAGAGAAGAGAGAGGAAGGTGAAGGTTGAAGGTCAAGTCCTTTGTTAGGGTGTTAAGAGGGGTATTTATAGGCAAAGCTATGAAACCTTAGGGCCCAAAGGCCCATTTAACAAACTTGACCGTTGGAAAGAAAACTATTTTAAACATTTACAAATGTTTAAAATAATGGAGCAATCTCCACTTGACATGTCACTAAATCAAGTTTTCAATCCAATGGGATTTAATCTTTATTTAATAATGATGTAATAGTTAGTCATTTTAATTTTATAATTAAAAAATAACCAAGTCTTCAATCTTTTCTTCTACACACACGTTGAAACTTTCTCTCTTGCCACTTCCTCATCTTTTTCAGCAACTTTTTTTTATTTTCTTTTGACCGCACATGATAGAATCGTCATTTCAAGATTTGTGGTTGTCACCATCAAGAAGATGACCGTTGCCTTCACCTAACTCTTTTAACATTTGATTTCATGGGTCGAATCTTGGGCATGGGTCGGTCCATTAGTCGGGTGACCGGTCGGATCCGTCAATTGGATCCTTTCCTTGGCCTTACTTCGGGTTGATTTGCCTTTGATTTGGATCTTCCTATCTCTATTCACAAATCTGATTCGATCTTGCATGTGGATCTTGGATTGACCAATTTCCCTTTATCCTACAAAAGAAATAAAATTAAAACAAACAATTAAAAAAAGCAATTGTATTATTATTAATTATTCCTATTTTGAAGGAACAATTATAATTATAATAAAATACTAACTAACTTAATCTGCAAAATCTAATCTAACTAATCTAATTAAAAGAAAACAAAATATACCTAACGAAATTTTATAAAAAAATGCTAATATATATTTTGTAAATAATTTTTTTAATTTTTATTTTTTATAAATACCCAAGTAATTAATTAAATAAAACCTTGAATATTTTAAGTATAATAACTTCTCTAAGTGTTGTAACATAGACAAATTACTACCTTAACTTTATTAAGAATCCAAAATCAATTATTTTCAAAAACTCAATTGTTTTAAAAAATAATCGTCTTTAATATAAATCGTGCAATGAGTCCGTGAATGAATTCGAGAAAATTTTATAGACTCAGATTTATGAAAAGCATAAACTATAAAATTTGGTGTGAAAAATGAGTGTCTACAGTTACTATGTATTTTCCCTAGTGTTGTTTTAACAGAACAGTTTCATTAGTTTCGTCAACTTCCATCTCAATTACGTCTAACTAATTCATGCTTGCAACCAAAAAGTCTGGAGTAAAAAATCAATTGCAATTTCTTTGATATAGAAAGAGCTATCAATAATACCTCGTAGCAACGCTAGGGTTTGACGATTTGGTGGATTCTGCGGCTAGGGTTGAAGAACAAGTCGAACAAGTCTTCAGCGTTGTCTAAACTTGGGAGAAAATGAGGTCTGAAGGAGGGGCAACAATGGAAGACAATTTGGACGAACAATTTCTTTGAGATAGAAAGAACTATCAATAATACCTCGCAACAACGCTAGGGTTCGACGATTTGGTGGATTCGGCGGCTAGGGTTGAAGAACAAATCGAACAAGTCTTCAGCGTTGTCTAAATTTGGGAGAAAATGAGATCTGGAGGAAGGGCAACGATGGAAGACAATCTGACAAGAAAACTGATAAAGATTAGAAATAGAAATCCTTGAATTTGAAATAGGAAATGTATTTCAGGAAGAATAAGGAATTATTTTGCCAATAGAAAAACATCTCCAACTCTATATCTAAATCAAACTTAGAAAACTGTCAAATCAAATGAAAAATATTATCAAACACAACATTAGGTGTTAATCTCAATTATATTATTTCAATATTTTGTTTAGAATTTTTTTGAGATAAATAGTAATTCACAATTGGTCAAACTTATTTAGTTTAAACTATTCCCATGACTTAACTAGAGGTTAGAATTTGTTAGGATTTTGTATTTGATTTGTTGTTGTTATATGGAGTGAGAGATATTTTAATAATTTATAAATAATGTATCATTTTTGTATCCTTCCTTCCTTTCATTAATTATATTATTTAAATAATTAATTAAAATATCTTTCACTTTTACTTATATATTTTCCTCAAAAAATAATTCCCAATAACTTAGGGTTTCATACCCTAAATGCCTAACAACTAAACCTTGTAGTAATTTTTTTTTTAACAAAAACAAGAAACAGGAAGAAAGGAGATTTCTTTGTTTTTGGATATACAGTTTCTTTCTCTCTCTCTCAGTCTTGTCTGTCTTCCGCTCGCGCCTCCCGCTTGATACGTTGATAAAGCCAGAGCCAGTACTCTCTCAGCTCGCCTCTCTGAGCGAACGGACAAGTGCATTGTGCCTTCAATTGCTAACGCTGCATAACAATGATTCCACCTAACCAGGATTACAACAACGGCAACCATCACCAGCAAATGGGTCCCACACCGAAACTCCGACGATGTAATCGTCGCGCCAGGTCGCGTGAGTGGGGAGACGGGCCGGCTACGGTTTCTGCCGCGCCGCCACATTCAGGGATAGAAGCTCCTCCTCCTCCATGTACGGACTTCGATAAGGCCTACTTCCATTCTTACTCTCACGTTGGTATCCACGAAGAGATGATAAAGGTCTGTTTATAGTTTCGGTTCATTCCCCATATCCAGTTAGTAGTTATCTGTGTTGGTCTGCGTTTTGTTTTTCATGAACTTTCGTTTTTTGATTGCTGCAAGAATGGTTCGTCTAGGGTTTAGTATAGGATTTTGCGTCCGAATCTAACAAAAATCAAGTAACCTGTATGTACGAGTTGTTTAAATGATACCCTTATTGAAACTTTTCTTCAGACCGCTTGATTGTTTTGAGCCTTTGCATTTTCTTTGCTAAAATGTATCCTTTTGGACGATGCAGGACCAGATACGAACGGAAACATATAGGAAAGCCATTATGCAGAATCAGAAGTACTTAGCTGGAAAAGTGAGATTACCATCATCTACTGACCTTTGATTTTTATGACATGTTCTCAATTGTAAAGGGTTACTGTCTATTTCCCTGAAAGATCCCATTGTTCATCAATGCTAGAAGCTCTCTTGTTTATGCAAGTTCTCTAATGCATTTATTCGCTATATCTTTCAGGTTGTGGTTGATGTTGGCTGTGGAACGGGCATCCTTTCTATTTTCTGTGCCCAAGCTGGAGCCAAACGAGTAAGATCTCTTATTTTCATATTACTGGATGTATTGTTTTTGTGGATAGAAATTAATAGTTGATTACAGAGGATTTTCTTAAATGGAAACTAGTATAGGATGACTAGGAGAAAGAACTAAGTAATCATGGTGAGCGTACTACAATTAGATCTTTAGCTTCTATTCTTGAAACTCGAGAAGGTTGAGAAATTGATGAAGTAATAAACAATGTTGAACTGTTGGCTTGATCTCTTTTTTGGACTTCTGTTCTCTAACTTCATTTGGAAACCCAATTTTTTTGTCAGATTTCTCACTCAAATATAGATGGGATCATATTTGGAAATAAGGTGTATCTGAATTTATTATATCACATATTCAAAATATAATTGGCGGTTTCTCAATCAGTTCTCAATCTAGATCCACAGTTATAAACAAAATTGTTCCCAGTAGGCTCCGTGTTTGAAATTGGAAGTTGTTACTCTAATCAACTGAAGAACAGGCAGCCTCTGTTTAACCAAAAAAAGAGAAAAGTTTTTCTTTCTTGTATTCACTGCACATCCGCCTTAACATTCTTACTCCGATGGTCATTTGTTTATATGGCTCACCATTCTGACTCTAGCAATTTTACTTCTAAATTCAATCTATGTCAAAGGTGCCTCCAGCAGCCACATAAATAAATATAACTTACTACCCTTGTCAAATATCGAAGTAACAAAATTTAGCTGACTTGGGCGCATTACTGAAAGGATTAAATGTCATATTTTGGTTGGGTAAGATATCTGATTCCCATAGCAGAATTACAAGCTTTTTGGAGCAAAAAATGGTTGTTGAGGAAAATGGTTCTGAAATGTGAAATCTTTGTCCTTGTCTTGATCCCATTTGGGGGGTTTTTAGAGCTCTTCTAGGTTTTCATATTGAAATCTTATGCAGATCAATCTGATATTTGTTTATGATTTTAGGTGCATCAGTAATTTATCTGCAATATTGCTTTTTCTGTTTGTTGCTGGTTTTACTGCCAAAAATGTACAGATTGTACTCTTAGGTCTTGTTTGGTGAAGGATTGATTGGATTTAATCCAAACTATCAACGATCAAATCATTCAAATCATCGACTAAAATATTAAAATACCCTTTATATTTTTTATAACATCTTATAAATACAAAGGATATTTGACTCATTTAACCCCAAATAAGTCACTTTTTCACCATTTGTTTTTCGTTCTTTCCAAATAATCAGATTCTATCAAACACCCCCTACCTCAAAGGCTCAAACAAACTCTTACTCTTTATTTTTCCTGAAAAAGTTAACAACCTCTTCCTCCTGTATTCTGTTCACCTACCTCATTGATATAAATTCTCTCTGCGTCAGCGTATTGTGTTTTTTTTCTCTTTAGATAAAAAAAAAACCTTAAGCAGATTAGAGGACCTTCGCCAATTTCCTTTCTTCTCTGAAGAGGGACGATTAGTTTTTTTATTCTACAATCGCACTATATAGGTACTGATATTGTATTGTACAATTCCACCTGTACAGGTCTATGCAGTGGATGCTAGTGGCATTGCGGTGCAGGTATTGTATCATTCATTTTTATTGACAAAATCATCTTGTATTCTGTTATGTTAATTCTATAGTATTTCTCAGGCTCAATGAATTCTATAAATGTCAATCCTCCCTTTACTGATGGCAGAATCTAGTAGATCCTGTAAAAATTGATGACACTTTTTAAAATCTACAATTGCATCTTTATATATCATGTTAAAATCAAAACATGCAAATCAATTAATACTTGCAGTTGCAGGTACTGTGGCATCTTAGTGTTTTTTAGCAACCATGTTTGAACCAACTATGCATTTATTAAGGAAAAAAAGTTAATTTTTCTTCCTAAGCTTGCATCAAAAGCTCGTTTGCTTCTTCAACTTGCGACGATCAAGATTTGCTTACTGAACTTTAAAAAATTGCCCAAGTTTCTTTGCGTCGTCAATTTTTGGTTAATTCCGTTAATGTCATATGCATTCGCTTTAGAAAGAAAATACAAACATTTGTAAACGATTGAGATTAAACAGCTGCAAAATTTGTGTAGAAATGATTAAGAACTTTGAATAATTCAAATTCCATTTTCAAAAAATTGAATAATTCATATTAATAATTGTTAATTGTATTAATTAATTGTAATAATTTCAAGAAACGATGACGGCAAATAATTTGAGCCACTTTTTAAAAGTAGAGAAAGCAAAACAATCCCGACAAAAAATGAGGAAACAAAACTAGAATTTTTTGCAAGTTCAGGAAACAAATGAACTTTTATCCTATATTTCAATAGAAGCAACTTAGCAGTTAAATCTTGTTTGTAATTCATATTGATTTTGAATTGAGCCTGTGACACATCTTGAAATTACTCTTCCTTACCAGGCACATGAAGTTGTGAAGGCCAATAACTTATCTGAAACAGTTATTGTTTTGCATGGGCGTGTCGAGGTATGCTTCTCATAACATGCTATTGGATGTTCTTTAAATATAAAAGGTATCTTTCGAAGTATGCCAATAAATTGTTGCTATTTGTACTGTGTGCTCTCTTTGGCCTTATTTGGAAGCTAAAATCAAAATTGATGCTTCTACTATTATTGCTAGTCCATATTGATATATATGATATTTTCTTTGTCAAAATTTAGAATCTACTTCCTTTTAACTTGCTCGAAAAGGTCTTTTGCCCACTCGTTTTGTTGTTGGTTGTGAACTCAATAGCTCAAATTCTCCACTTAGTTATCTTTTTGGCTAACAATGTTAAAAAGAATTCTTAAACTCCTTATATATTGCACATGGAATGCATACGTTTATCAACGTTCTCATTGATCTAGTCGTTCAATTTCTCTCAGCCAAATCCAAACACCAGAGAACCATATTTAAATGCCCCAAAATTTGGTTAAAATTCACCATAACTACCCCACCCTGCATAGCTTAATTGGTAAGAGTGTTGAACTAAGAGATTGAGGGGGTCTCATGTTCGATTCCTATTAAGAATACCTTGATTGAAGTTGGGTAATGGAGGAAATTTGATCAAATGACCCTCAAAAGAGGGTATTCTCAAAACTAACCTCAATAATAACTTTTTGCAAAAATAACTATTTTAAATAAATTTGGACCATTTTACCCTTAAATTTATTTTTTTCCTTTTTTTTGCGCCCAACGCCCTTCTCAAATTTTACTTTTTTTTCCACGCAAAATGATTTTTGCGCCCCACGCCCTTCTTAATTTTTTTTTTCCCACGCAAAATGCTTTTTACTAGCCACTGTTATTACAATCAACATGATCGATGTCAATAACTATATAAACATAATATAATCTCATAATCCACATTTATCCATCACTCATGTACTAAAAAGTTAAAATCAAGTTTCTCCTTTAATGCATTTGATTCTCTGTGCATATACGATATCTCAACCTTATTACTCAATAGGCCCTCCAACTGTTCTTCCATTTCATGCCTTAACCTTGAGAGATAATGGTCATTCTAAAATTCTAGATCCCATTCCTGGATAACAACTGAACTTTAATCGATACTGACTTCCTAAACTGCAGTTCTTGATCTTGCATTTTGCTTTGTTATTCAAACTTACAATTCAATGAAAATTCATAGAACACGGTACAACAAAGCAATATATGGTCCAAAAATTACCTGCAAACGAGCAACCTCTCCCAATTGCATTCCCAAAACACCTTCATCCCATCCTGATACAAACAGAGAGAGATTTTCTTTAGCTCTAGTTTCAGAGGGGAAGTTCAGATTTTTTAACATCCATTTAATATTAAACAAACTATAATAGTAATTGACTGTTGATAACTTCCATTCCATGTATATAACATTATTGAAACATATCAATTGCAATATTAAGCACAGAACCAAACGAATGAATTGAGATTGTAGAGTATTATAACCTTTAATAACAGAACCTAGGCCAGGCCGATCTTGAAAGTGAAAGGCTCCTGTCCAGGGTCCTTTGTGCTAAACAAAAAAACAAACAAAAAAGAGTAAAAATAAGATAAAGGGGTGGATCGATAAAAGGAGAAATCAAAATTGAAGTTCAATAGATTCGTAAGCGTACCTCCAAAACTTTTTAGTAAGATCTCCAATTTTGCTTGCATGCAAAGGAAGACGGTGGGAGTTAGAGCAAATATGCAGTACAGAGATTAGATATCGAACGAAATATAGAGAAAGGTAAAGAAATAACCAAATCTAATGCAGTGAATGGTGACGGTTTGGCCGACGACAGGCTTGGGACCGTTTCCAGCTTTCAAAATCTGCTTCTCCACTCCCATTTTCCAAGTTTGCTTCTTCGGTCTTCTTTCTCTTTCTGTATTTACGGTTAGGAAGGGAAATTTGATCCCTAAAAACCAGAAAAACATTCACCTAAAACCTTAAAAACCTAAAACCCTAAAACATATTATACACAGCATGCAAATGGAGCGGGGAAAAAAATAAAACTCACCAGAATATGCAAGCGGTGAATGGTTGCGGGGAGGCGTACGTCGTTGCTTGGCGATCGTCCGGCGTACGTCGTTGCTTGGCGATCGTCCGTCGTTGCTTGGCTTGCCAATCGTCGGGGAGGAAACCGGGGAAGAGAGTGAAGGGAGAGCAATGGTCGGTTCCGGGGAGAAGAGGGAAAAAAAGAAGAAAAAATGGGGGGAAAAGGGAAGGTTACTGGAATTAAAAAAAATATAGTAAGGGTAAAATGGTCAAAAATTTTAAAAAAATGTTATATTTGAAAAACCATTTTTTCAGGGTTAGTTTTGAGAGGAGGGTTACTTTTAGGGTCATTTGATCAAATTTCCCGGTAATGGTGGTGGTATATTACACTAGCCTCCTCCAGGAATAAAAGAAAATCATCGTAGCCCTATGTAGCATCGATACTTCAATTTCTTTTTCCGAAGTATCGGATACGATACGGCAAAACGGGTATCGGATACGGAAAAATAAGTATCGTTGACTTTTCTTAGGGTTGACCAATCCGATACGGTTTGGATACGTTTTGGGTGAATTTTCAAAAATAAAAATTTTAGTATCAAAATGAAAATAAATAATTATTTTAGGGACATATTTTGACCTAATATTAGACTTCATTCCCTTTCTTCCCCAATTCACCCATGAAACAGCTGCACTAGCCCTCATGATAATAGAGTTACGTTAATCTGAAAAAAAAAGTTAATTCATTCGAATATGCCCAATTTTGTTTTGCTGAAATATATTAACAGTCCTTTAGATACTGATAGATGTATGTTTAACTAACCGTCCTTACTCCTTACTAATAATATTATGGTTAACTAACTCTTTAAATCAGGTTAGGTTCAAAGTCAAATTTAAACCTAAATGTATCCTATATAATATTCAATTTATAAAATATTATATATATAATATTTTTATAAATTTTAATAATTTGTGTATCCTAAACTTATCGTATACTATATTTTCAAAATTTGTCGTATCGCCGTATCGTATTTGATATGATACCTGTATCCTATCCGTGCAACATAGCCCTAGCCTCTATCTTCTGTTATCAGGGCATACAAGCTATACAAAATGTTTTATGGGACAAACACATATTATGTAGTGTTTTTCTAGGTTAGTAAGTATAATCTGCTCTGATGTTGACAGGATGTTGAAATTAATGAAGAAGTTGATGTTATAGTTTCAGAATGGATGGGGTATATGCTTCTGTATGAGGTAATAAATTAAATATATTTCTATTTTGTTTTCTGAAGTATTTATTACCATGTGCCTTTTGTAATACTATTCTTGTAAGCGATTGTGTCTGTTGTGGCTTGCCTTCCCAGAGTATGCTTGGGAGCGTTATTACAGCCAGAGACCGCTGGCTGAAACCTGGTGGTTTGATACTTCCTTCTTATGCCACGGTATTCAACTCCTATTATATCTCTTCTGGTTTGATTGACCTCTCTGGTGCATTTACATGCTCCAAGTCCTTTTTCTGTTAGGGAGGCCAATTGTTTACGATTAGCAACATCGCTGTCTTTGTTTTATTGGGAAAGGCTGAAGCTTAAAATTTAAAAGCGAAAGAAGTAAAAGACAAAGGTGTACAATACATAAGTCAGTGTCCCAAATATTTCCCATCAAGTGGTTATTTCCAAATAATCTTGTGTAATGTAGGTTATAGAAAATCAAGTTATTTGGTTAAAATAAATGTATATATTTAAAAATAGAGGATATTTTAATATTTTGGTTTTGTATGATGTGGTTAATGAGTAGATTGTTGATTGGATAGTTCCAAATGATTCACATCAAACAAGACCTAGGATTAAGTAGAGGCAATGAGTACCTAACTCTTGCACATAAGCTAGTTAGCCTCATTGTTCCGTTACTTGCTTCTTCCACCTTCTACTTTGATTTTGAAGGTTTCAAAAGTTCACAATAACTTTCCATATCTGCTCAATGATTCTTCTTACTCTTCCAAACACTTTTTTATCATTTCTTTTGTAATTTACTAGTAACTGGAGGATTTGTCGAACTGGTTTACTTGTAAATTAGATTTTATAGGATTGGTTTACCACAATTACTCATAGGAGTTGGCATTTAAACTCTCTTCAACACTCTTGACTTTTCTTACTCGTGCAGTTGTATATGGCACCTGTCACTCATCCCGACAGGTATGCTGCAAGTATCGATTTTTGGCGCAATGTCTATGGGATTGACAGTGAGTGCAAATATTGAATTAAATTCTCTATAATATTTCTTTTGATGAATAAATGAGCTTTGTGGATTTCTAGAACTATTAATTTAATGTTCTTATGTTTTAACAGAAATTGTATCTTTTACTATGTTCTAAACTTTCCTATATCCTTATTGCTCAACCCGAATGAACCAATTGTATCTATAAATTGATTTATGTAATTTTCTTGTTGCAGTGTCTGCTATTTTGCCATTAGCAAAGCAATGTGCTTTTGAAGAGCCATCAGTGGAGACAATATTTGCTGAAAATGTTTTAACTTGGCCACACGTGGTAAAACTCCAGTTCTTCCAAATTGAACAAGCTTAGGAGAATGAACTGTAACTTGAAATTGTTTTATTTGATTTCAGGATTAGTTTTGGCTACAATTTTTATATGTACTTCAATATGTCAAATCTGCTTGTTTATTTATTGTCCCCAATAATTTGAAAGCTGTCTTAGGATGGAAGGGAAAGTTAGATGTCCTAAAGAGTATTGTGAGATCTTTATCTGGATATGTCTGAGAAACTGTCAATGAAGCATGCAATTTAAACTTAATTTGCTTAATATTGGTTGGTAATCTTGGTAAACATGTCTTTTTCTTCTTATGATTAACAGGTGAAGCATGTTGACTGCTACACAGTTACAAGAGAGGAACTAGAATCAATTTCTACAAGTTTTAAATTTACATCAATGATGCGAGGTAAGATGTCACTCAAGTGAAAACACCTTGAAACAAATATTTTGGATCCAGAAAAGTATCTGGATGAGATTATGTTTGAAACTACATTTTATAAGAGACATATTTAAAAATTTACTGGTTATTTCTCATATGGATCTGAATCCTAATCCTGATACAGAACATTATAGTTGTTTAATGAATCCGTTAGTGATCTCACCAATATGAAACTTTTTTATTTTTTTAACTTCTTTTTGTTTTCCTTTTCAGCTCCATTCCATGGATTTGGATTCTGGTTTGACGTGGAGTTTAGTCATCCTGAAAATGAAACCGAAACCGATAATGATTCATCTTTTGCTGATAATACATCAAATGGTCAACCGAATAACGTTACTACTCCAACAGGGAAGAGGCGGTCAAATCCTAATGAAGCACTTGTATTATCCACTGCACCTGAAGATCCTCCAACTCATTGGCAACAGGTATTTGCTCTTATGCATTTTCAAACAAACTAATTATGTATAATTAATTCATGAAGAATTTCAGTCAAACACATCTCATGAATCCAATTACTAGTTTATGAATAAAAAAGAGTAAAATTTATTCGTCAATTTAGAAATTTTCCCTTAAACTATAAAACTATTCTGATAACATCTTTTTAGCGCAGGACCATATTTGTTGACTAAACCATTTATACGTTAAATAGGTGTAGAGAAAAAAATAAGAGTCAAGTCCACGAAAATAGCCCTGTGTGGCTAAGAGTTTGAAAGGAAAATATCCCGACTAAAAATTGTTTTCATATCAAAACAGTTTATATATAATTGAAGGGTTTATATCAAACAAAAGTATTTTTTCAAAATTGCTAAATCCTTGAGAGTTGCTTATTTACTGGTTTACTATAGAATGTCTTGCAATAAAAAAAGGTTGAATAGAATCATTGGAATTTTAGTATTTCGTTCATGTGTGTGGATAAATATTTGTAAACTTGTTTTCTGCAGACAGTGGTGTACTTTTTTGAACCATTAGATGTGGAACAAGACCAAGTGATTGAAGGATCTGTAAGGTTGTCACAAAGCAAAGAAAATGCTAGATTCATGAATATTCATCTGGAATACGAGTGAGTAACACAATCTCTATCTATATGGCCATTATTATCTCTATTTTGTGAGGGAAAATGCAATCAAACAATATGATCTTTAATTTGGGGGCTGATGAACTTATTGCAGATCTGGTGATAACAAATTTGTCAAAGAATCGGTCATGAGATGATGATTCTGCCAAGCCTTCTTTCCGAGTAGTATGATCATCGATTATTATCTGCTCTCTTTTTTCAGTAGGTTTATACCTGAGACAGATTAATCAACATACTTTAGCGATTCTTCCTTGCTTTGATAAATTTTCTTGGGTTGAGATTTATGTTGGATTGTTGTCATCTTTGTTGTAAAGGTGTAGGTTTATTTGACCTGAGCAGTTTATTTTTTTTTTAATCCAAAACTGTTACTTCATTGAATTAGCGATTAAGTTGTCCAATGGTTGAATGCAGATTTTGGAAAGGACATGCTAACTGTTATTTATTGTGAAAAGATTATTCAAACATGCATCCCTAATGTTTAGTATATAATTTGGTTGTGATTTTAGTTAATGAGAAAAAAAAAATGAGATAAAAAAGCTATAAATCTTATGTAATGCTTATAGAAAATGCTAGAAAGATTTAAAATAAATGAAAATTGTTAACTTCAGATTTTTCTGCTCAGGATTTCGTACTATTATTTTGAATTATAGTATTGTCAAAATTGATAATGGTCTAGAAAATAAATAATAAATTGACTAAAATCTTAATCAAGTTTTCAATTAATCATTTTTACCATCAATTTTTTATTTGAAAATAAACTAAATTATTTTATTAATTTAAATGTAATCGATTTAGAAATTATAAGGAGGGAAATTTTGAAAATAGGAACAAGAGAGAGAGGGAAAGAGCAGCAACAATTTGATTGAAAAAAAAAATAAAAACAATTTTATCTCTTCTCACACTTTTTTTGACCGATATAATGTCTAATTATTCACTCTCTCCTTTTCTCTTCTATTATTCTTCTAACAAATTATATACATATAATATATAATTTTTTAAATGTTAGAAAATTTAAAACAAATAAAAGGTACAGGTACAAAGCTTTCTCAAGGGTGTTCGGAATGGGGTTATTAAGAAACCTGATTATTTGAAAATTAATGATTTTGAGGATATAATAATTATTTTTGGTAACTCAAATATGTGATATGTCATATTAGCGCATCAATTCAAACTTTCAAGCACTTAAAGACTTGGACATCACCCAATGAAATAATAGTCTACAAAAGACTTCAAATACTAGTTATTAATTGTCAATGCAAAAGTAAGTAAATTGTTGATTGAACCTCTTCGTAACACATACGGCTAGCCACAATACATTATTATTTTATGCACATATTATCCGTAATAATTCCATCGTGAATAACGTTTCATCAAAAGAATGAGATTTTGGATGAAATATTTGATTCTCAAAGTTTTTCTCAACAAAAATTATATATAATCATCTTAACGAACAACTTTTAGCAATGTCCACATGAAAACTATCCATATTTTTCCAACGGATAATGTCTTGTCTAAACTGGGACACTTGATTGCATCCTAACAAAAGTAAACTCTATTATACGACGAAGTCTCCATAATGTTTAATCTTATTTTATATCTAATTCGGATAGCAAAACCACTAGACTGAGGAACAAACATGTCATTAACTGTGATATTTCTACATATAACAATGGAAGCAAGCTCATGATACGTCGTAGCTAGAATTTTGACACTATAACAAATGTCATCCCAAAACTTAATTGAAGAATCATCCCCCACAATGAATCTAGACTGCTCACGAATTTTTTTCCAAATAGAATAAATTCCCCTGCAAATGCTACACCCCGCTAGATAATTAAATATTTTGGTGAACCAACCAGACCAATGTAGCTCTACTTCTCTAGCGTGCCCCAATTTTTTTCCTTACACATATCGAGTAACTTTCTAACAATGTATCCCCTCTTCTACCCTAGAGGCAATAAGAGGTGGATATCCCCAATTTCTCTGAGGTCTTGGGTGTATGTCAAGAGGCAAGTTCAACGCCTAGTTAAATGGTTAAGTGTGTTAGCGGGCTATGTGCTTAACCCACATGGATTGCACTCCAAAGGAGATGCGGAACCCAACGTTATAAAAAATTTGCTAACAATGTGAATCTGAGAACTAAACTCCTTAGATGAGAGTTCACGAATCTCATCGTCCCATCAATGTCATTAATTTCATTACACAAGTCATTGATCTTAGCACAAAAAATAAATCATGATCTTTCACGAATCAACTTTTGAGAAGTCTACGCATATTATTTAAGTTCACAAATAGGTTACTTGATGGAGAACTAACCGATGTTTGATTCACCCCCGTGATAGTACACGCGATATAAAGTCTTCTTTGATCAACCATTTATTTTTGAATCTAAATGGTCGACATGTTCTCTCCATTTTTTGGCTTTCTATCAAGATCGGTCAGTGATCTGAATAACTCTATGGAATGACCTTTTGAAATATATTAGAAAACTCTCGAATGATTGATTCACTAATTAGAAATCTATCGATACAAGAATAAACGTGACCCCAATTGTCATTAAATCTACTAAAGGTGAATTGACCACCTTCTAAAGACAAATCAATAAATTCAAATTCTTTAATTGTCTAAGAAAACTCGCACAATAAGTTACTATGCATAATGGCCCGTTTTTTTTCAAATGAGAATCTAACTTCATTCATGTCGCATGCAAAAATAATTGATAAGTCCTACAGACTAGCCACAATCTTCATCTCATTAAAGAACTATGTTTTAAATTGTGAAAGAACCGGTCCATAGACCGCAGAAATTACCCATCGGATTATCCTCTCGATTTCTTAATTGAATATTAACCGAATATATACCCAAATTAACATCCAGTTTCTCATACATGTCTACATTCCATATAACAGGAATTCCATCTGACATTCCTATAGACTCAAGAGCATCCCAATCACACAATCACCAAATACATAAATCTCTAACGATCCACTACTCAATCTTCCAAATTTTAGTCTCACTAAAATATTAAATGCCACAACCAAGGGTTCCCATTAGTAACTTAATGATACATCTCTTCACTACATCATTTAATCCATAAACGTTTCAAGCAATAATATTTCCAATCATTGATAAAATCTAGTCAAAATAACCATTTATCGGCTTCAAGACACGATTTCCTACTTGAATATAATTATGTGGTAGATCATTTAGCTTCTTCAACTAACAATATTGGTAGTATTTTGATGAAGAAGGACTTGGGTAGAAAGTATACGGGAGGGGTGGAATCTCGTGCACATTGGGCCACCCTTCAGTCTCTAGTTCAAGGACCTCCTTCAATGGGTCCATCGTCATAATATGTGTCGAGAATTCTACTTGGATATTCTTGTTGACATCATAATCTGAATCAAAAATCATTGATTCCTCATCAGACACATCATGAATGAAAACTGGCGATTCAAGGACATTAATTTGAGGATAAAATATTATAATAGGATTGCCTTGGATTATATCTTCTATAAGAGACCATAATTTATTTTATACCTCGTCAATCGTTTCTTTCACGGACAACAAATCCGAAATAGAATGAGGAGTTGATGAACTCACCTCTTGATATATCATCACCTGCATATTATTCATTTTTTGACATTTGGGTCATCATCGCAACCCATGGTGCGTGAAGACAGATGTTCCATCTCAGGCTCACGAAAAACTATGGACTCATTTAATTTAACCTTGTCCAACTCAACCACCTTCCCAATCATATTAAATTCTCCCGAATTTGTCATTTCAACAACTAATCTTTCAACATTGGCAAGGCTAGCAATCCAGATTCGATCAATGTAAAATAATGTAATCACTAAGTCTATAGTTAGTCCAAACAAAGTCAACACCTCTAACATATGTGGAGTTGACGATGAAGAGGATCTCAGTGAAGGAGACACGACAATAGGATGTTCATGCCACACCATCACTTTATGTAATCAACACAAATAGATTAAGGGTAATGACTTTGTGGATCAACTTAATTCAAACACAATCGTTCTCCTGTGCTAATTAAATTTCCTCATCAAGTTCAATAAATCCCCTAAGATCATTATCGGTCCGACTAAGAAGATAATGAATCCACATATCTATTGTCATCCCAAACAATCGAATTTATGTACCCTCCCTATTTACGATCGTTTTTATGTTGCGTTTGGTCACAATGACAGTTCAATATTAACTAGTCGACCATCAATGAGTCGTCAGATTCCTTACTCGATTAAAGGTCTTATACGTTTATCAATTGGCATTTTAATTTCTTTCCATGGAGTAACATATCTTCTACGAGAATTGAATATATACCAAAATACGGTATTATTAGGTTAGATCCCAAGACGTCATTGATTCCACGTCGACGTCTGAAGGGTCCGACTAATAACTTTAATTGAATCAAATCAACCTCAATTCCTCTTTTCTACCGTTCTTAATTTCTGATATAGCCATAACTCTAAGGCGCGCCTCCAACTTTTGAAATTTAGAAGATTTAGATCTGACATGAACCACCTTCGTCCAGTCGATCCAAATAAACTATTTCTAGCGCGTACCATTGTTTCATAGGTCTGAGCTTCAACCTTACAAGGATCTGGTTGCACCGCTACCAGCCTAGTTTGATGCATATATTGTGTGTTAACTAGAGACATCTCATTCCTTTGATTGTTAACAAAGAGTCTAGTCGATGACTGACCCCTTTTTAGAATTCTCCATCTACCACCAGTGAAATTCATGGTACAACGCATAGCCTCCCTGGACCCACATGCGAGAGACGCTTTTAAGAGCTGTTGAGAAAGTCAATTGAAGACTGATGTCCGATTTGACCATTTGACTTCTCCTCGCTCTCTCACAACATTTTGTTTCGCTTTACCGTGAACACTCACCTAAGGTGGTCTGTCCACCAAGCAGTCCACACGATCATGCCTACTAACAAAGAATCATTCTTTCTAAGGGACATTAAGTGCATCCTAGATAGTTTTCAATAAATATGGTTCTTCGTAGAAAACTTTTTTTTTTCTAGAAAGAGAAAGTAAGAAAAACTCCAATAAATCTTAAATTTTTTAAGATAATTTCTAAATAAAGAACCAAAGAATAAAAAAATGGTCAAAAATAAGAGTTGATTTTAAATTGCTAAGAAAAAAAGACTTTCAATATGATTCTTGAGAGAGATATTTTTTTAGATAGAGAAAGTTTAAAATAACTCTAAAACCGTAAATTTATTAAGATATTTTTTTTTATTGAAGAATCCAATAATATAATAAAGATAAAAACAGAAGTTAATTCTATTGATGGTGATTTTGAGATAGATTTTCTAGAAAGAGAAAGTTTATTACTTTAATTTTTGTTTTTTTGTGCTTGATAATTTATTCTCTCAAAATATTAAAAAAATTTAATTTTCAATAATAAAATTAATTCAAATTAGAATAAATATATGTTAATGTATTATATTTAATTAGAAATATCCACTCATTATTTACTATATTAAATAATTATTTCCAGTGTAATTAAAGTGTACAACAAAAAGATATTTGTCAAATAAATGAGAAAGAAAAATTATTGATGTTGAGAAGATTGAATATATTTTTATTGATATTATTATGTATAGTTATTATGTAATAATCACTCTTCCACCTCATTGTTACACATTTTTAGCTCCTTATCAAAATTTTTAATTTTAAGATTTGAATTATTTTACGAATGTTTTTCCTAAAACATGTGTGTTTAAACTCCACGTGACATTTTGTTTTTACACTTAATTAATTAATGAAAAATATTTAATTAATTTTTAATATAAACAAAAAATTTCTTACCTGAACAAGAGAAAAATCCATATAAAAATTTGTATTTTAAATATGATTTTACTCAATTTTTAAAAATATTTTAAAAAATAAATTAATTTACAATCGATTTTAAATTTAACTAAAACCTAAAATATATTTAAAAATTGTTTATAATATATATATATATTTACTTATCTATCTCAATTTCTAACAAAAATATATATATATAATCGCGGCCTAAAGTTTTGTCACTCTCAGTAAGTAAGTAGTCAACTAAAATGTGAGTCCGCCTCTTTTTATTTTTCTTTCTTTTCTTCATACTCTTTCAAAAGATAAAAACACTGTAAACATAATGATTATGACAAAACTAAGTATGATTCACCAATAAAAATCTCGTAATGTAGTTTATTCCCACCGGAGCATATAGGTCTGACTAAGAAGATAATGATTCCACATATCTATTGTTATCCCAAACAATCGAATCTATGTACCCTCTCTATCTACGAACGTTCTTATGTTGCGTTTGGTCGCAATGACATGTTCAATATTAACTAGTCGACCATCAATAAGTCGTTAGATTCCTTACTCGATTAAAGGTCTTATACGTTTGTTGGCATTTTAATTTCTTTTCATGGAGTAACATATCTTCTGCGAGAATTGAATATATACCAAAAGACGGTATTATTAGGTTAGATACCAAGACGTCATTGGTACCATGTCGACGTCTGAAGGGTTCGACTAATAACTTTATTTAAATCAAATCAACTTCAATTGCTCTTTTTTACCGTTCTTAATTTCTGATATAGCCATAACTCCAAGGCGCGCTTCCAACTTTTGAAATTTAGAAGATTTAGATCTGACATGAACCGCCTTCGTCCAGTCGATACAAATAGACTATTTTCTAGCGCGTACCATTGTTTTATAGGTTTGAGCTTCAACCTTACAAAGCTCTGGTTGCACCGCTACGAGTCTAGTTTGATGCATAAATATTGTGTTAACTAGAGACATCTCATTCCTTTTATTGTTAACAAAGAGTCTAGTCGATGACTGACTCCTTTTTAGAATTCTCCATCTACCACTAGTGAAATTCATGGTACAACGCATAGCCTCCTTGGACCCATATGCGAGAGACACTTTTAAGAGCTGTTGAGAAAGTCAATTGAAGACCGTCTGATTTGACCATTTGACTTCTCCTGGTTCTGTCACGATATTCTGTTTTGTTATACCTTGAACACTCACCTAAGGTTGTCTGTCCACCAAGCGGTCCACACGATCATGCCTACTGTTGAATAAACTTTAATTAATAAGGTATTTAGTTTTTTGATGTTTAATAATCCTAGAGTAATAACTAGGGGTGAGTGGGATAACCAAGAGATTTGGGTGGGAGCTATTTAATATGCAGAATAATTTTGTTTTGTCATTTGAAGAGTCAAGCATATGAAGAGTCTATGCTTTCCTATAAAGAGTTGTAAAAATCTATTTGAGATAATAAGAAAGATATATTTAGGCATCTTGTTATCAACAAATTGGTATCAGAGCTTTGTGTGTGAGGTGAGCGTGAGAAAACCTATTAGTCTCAAAAGAGAACGTCGCGGTGTGCGCTGGCCGAGAGAGAAAAACAAGAGCGATCGAGAGCCTTGTGAGGTGTGTGTGTTGAGTTTAAACACTTGATAGGAATGACAGGTCTAACCAATGGCATCCCGCTACCCAAGTTGACAAAAGGCGTCAACTACGACAACTGGAAGGTGCAGATGAAGGCCCTTTTCGGTTCCCAAGATAACTGGGATGTGGTCAAGACTGGGTATGAGGAACCGGAGAACACAGATGGGTATTCAAATGCCCATTTGAACGCGTTGAAGGTCGTTCGAACTAAAGATGGGGCGGCTCTATATCTACTATACCGATCTGTCGACGAATCTGGTTTTGAGAAGATAGCTGACGCAAAATCGTCCAAAGTGGCATGGGATACACTCGAAATAGCAAACAAAGGAGACGAACAGGTGAAGCAAGTCCGGCTTCAAACCCTAAGGGGCGATCTGGAAAACATGAGGATGAAAGAGTCTGAAAGCGTATCTGAGTTCATTACTCGAGTGGAGACCGTGGTGAACAAACTAAATCGGAATGGTGAGAGTCTTTCATCAAACCGAGTTGTTGAAAAGATTCTGAGGTCATTGACAGATAGTTTCGAAAATATTGTGTGCGCAATAGAGGAATCTAAGGATCTATCAACGCTCACCATTGAAGAGTTTGCTGGGTCCTTGGAAGCGCATGAGCAGAGAAGGAAAAACAAGAAGGGGGAGTCTCTTGAACAGGCTCTCCAGGAGAAGGCGACAATAAAAGAAGAGAAGGTGCTTTATGCTCAGAGTACCAGAGGCAGAGGAAGAGGAAGAAGCCTAGGTGGTAGAGGAAGAGATGGACGAGGAAGTGAGCAAGTCGGCCAACAGAACTGGCATGGCAGAGGTCAAGCTCGGGGTGGCCGGACAAACACAAATAATAATATTGAGTGTTATAACTGTGGAAAGAATGGACATATTGCCAAGGATTGTTACTCGATAAAATGTTACAATTGCGGAAAGCTTGGTCATATTTCCAAAGATTGTAGATCCGAGAAGAAAAAGGAGGAACCAACAAACTTTTTTGCTGAGAAAGAAGATGAAGGGTTGTTGCTGGTGACAAAAATTCCAGAAACTGAGATCAAACCAAGTTGTTCTGATAACTCATTTTGGTACTTGGATACTGGGGAAAGTAACCACATGTGCGGCGACGAGAGCTTATTCAAAATACTCTCAAAGGTGGAGTCCAGATCCATTTCTTTCGGCGATGCTTTAAAAGTAGCCGTCGAAGGTCGAGGAACGATCAGGTATCAGCAGAAAAATGGGGGAATCGGAGAAATCAGATATGTTTACTACGTACCTGATCTCAAAAGCAACATACTGAGCATGGGACAGTTGATGGAGAAAGGGTACTCCGCTATAATGAAGGACCGATAAATGCAACTGAAGGATAAACTTGGGAGACTCATTGCCCAGGTAGAAATGAAGAAAAACTGTATGTACAAACTTGAGCTTAAAATAGTTCAAGATAAATGTATGCAACTTGATCTAGAGGATGAGGCCATGAAGTGGCATTATCGGTTCGGTCATTTTCACTTTGGAGGGTTGAACGAGCTGGTGAAAAAGGAGATGGTGCTTGGACTGTCTAACATTATATTCGAAAAGAGGTTCTGTGAAGAATGTGTGATCGGGAAACAAGCGAGGACTTCTTTCCCAAGCAGTTCTGAATACAGAGCAAAAGAGCAACTCGGACTGATTCACACAGATTTATGTGGGCCAATAACTCCAGAATCATTTAGTGGTAAAAGATACTTCCTTTCTTTAATTGATGATTTTTCGAGAAAGACGTAGGTTTATTTTCTGAATGAGAAGTCAGAAGTGTTTGAAAACTTCAAGAAATTTAAAGTGATGGTGGAGAAAGAAACAAACAAAGTTATCAAAGAAGTCTGATTTGACAGAGGAGGTGAGTTCACTTCTAACGAGTTCAACAAATACTGCGAAAAACATGGAATCAAGCGTTTCTTGACTGCTCCATATTCTCCGCAGCAAAACGGTGTAGCAGAACGAAAGAATCGAACTATACTCGATATGGTGCGATCTATGTTGAAAGGAAAGAATATGCCAAAACAGTTTTGGGCAGAGGCAGTGCAGTGCGCAGTTTATGTACAAAATAGATGTCCAGATGCCAAGCTAGGAGAGAAGACACCTCAAGAGATTTGGAGTGGTATAAAGCCGAGTGTCTTTCATCTCAAGGTATTCGGTAGTGTGGCCTATGGGCAAGTACCAAGTCAGCACAGGACAAAGTTAGAAGATCGAAGCAAGAAGTACATATTTATCGGGTGTGATGAAAAATCTAAGGCATATAAATTGTTTGATCCTATTAATAAGAAATTGGTGGTGAGTCGAGATGTTCACGTGGAGGAATCAATGAAATGGAACTGGAGTAACCCGATTGAGGAAGAAACTAGTTCAGAGGCTGTTATGCCTCCGATATCAACAACCACCGAGCTTTCAGAAGATGAATCTGAGCCTCTACAGCCTAGAATGAGAAGTCTACGGGAGATATATGACACTGCAAATGAAGTTCACATTGTATGTCTTCTCGCCGACTCAGAAGATTTGAACTTTGAGAAAGCTGTACAAGACGAGAAATGGAGATCGGCTGTGGATGAAGAAATTGGGGCAATTGAACGCAATAAAACCTGGGAGCTAACCGACCTTCCTGAAGGAACTCGACCCATTGGAGTAAAATGAGTGTACAAAAAAAGATGAATGTCGAAGGAGAGGTTGAGCGTTATAAGGCTCGACTTGTGGTGAAGGGCTATAGACAAAAGGAGGGAATCAATTATGATGAAGTTTTTGCTCCTGTCATGAGAATGGAGTCAATCCGACTTCTGATCTCGTTAGCTGCTCAAAACCAATGGCCATTTCTACAGATGGATGTGAAATCAGCATTTCTAAATGGAGTGTTGAAGGAGGAGGTGTACGTCGAGCAACCACTTGGGTATATGAAGAGAGGTGATGAGAAGAAGGTGCTGAGATTGAGAAAAGCCCTCTATGGGCTGAAGCAGGCTCCTCGTGCTTGGAATGAGAGAATTGACGAGTATTTCAAGAAAAATGGGTACCAACAATGTCCGTACGAGCATGCCTTGTACACAAAGAAATCAGAAAATGATATGATGGTAGTCGCTCTCTATGTCGACGACCTCATATTCACCGGAAGCAACACAAAAATGATTGAGGAGTTCAAGGAGGTAATGAAGAAGGAGTTCGAGATGACAGACTTAGGTTTGATAAAATATAAACAAAAAATTTCGTACCTGAACAAGAGAAAAATCCATATAAAATTTGTATTTTAAATATGATTTTACTCAATATTTTAAAATATTTTAAAAAATAAATTAATTTACAATCGATTTTAAATTTAACTAAAACCTAAAATATATTTAAAAATTGTTTATAATATATATATATATATATATATATATATATATATATATATTTACTTATCTATCTCAATTTCTAACAAAAATATATATATATAATCGCGGCCTAAAGTTTTGTCACTCTCAATAAGTAAGTAGTCAACTAAAATGTGAGTCCGCCTCTTTTTATTTTTCTTTCTTTTCTTCATACTCTTTCTAAAGATAAAAACACTGTAAACATAATGATTATGACAAAACTAAGTATGATTCACTAATAAAAATCTCGTAATGTAGTTTATTCTCACAGGAGCATATAGGTCTGACTAAGAAGATAATGATTCCACATATCTATTGTCATCCCAAACAATCGAATCTATGTACTCTCTCTATCTACGAACGTTCTTATGTTGCGTTTGGTCGCAATGACATGTTCAATATTAACTAGTCGACCATCAATAAGTCGTTAGATTCCTTACTCGATTAAAGGTCTTATACGTTTGTTGGCATTTTAATTTCTTTTCATGGAGTAACATATCTTCTGCGAGAATTGAATATATACCAAAGACGGTATTATTAGGTTAGATACCAAGACGTCATTGGTACCATGTCGACGTCTGAAGGGTTCGACTAATAACTTTATTTAAATCAAATCAACTTCAATTGCTCTTTTTTACCGTTCTTAATTTCTGATATAGCCATAACTCCAAGGCGCGCTTCCAACTTTTGAAATTTAGAAGATTTAGATCTGACATGAACCGCCTTCGTCCAGTCGATCCAAATAGACTATTTTCTAGCGCGTACCATTGTTTCATAGGTTTGAGCTTCAACCTTACAAAGCTCTGGTTGCACCGCTACGAGTCTAGTTTGATGCATAAATATTGTGTTAACTAGAGACATCTCATTCCTTTTATTGTTAACAAAGAGTCTAGTCGATGACTGACTCCTTTTTAGAATTCTCCATCTACCACTAGTGAAATTCATGGTACAACGCATAGCCTTCTTGGACCCATATGCGAGAGACACTTTTAAGAGCTGTTGAGAAAGTCAATTGAAGACCGTCTGATTTGACCATTTAACTTCTCCTGGTTCTGTCACGATATTCTGTTTTGTTATACCCTGAACACTCACCTAAGGTTGTCTGTCCACCAAGCGGTCCACACGTCATCTGAAAGTTTTGAAGCTATTCCTCGACCAACTCAGGAAATTATAGCTGTTAACATCTATGAGACGGTTGTTGACCTTCCTCTTCACTCCGACGGTCCGTCTGATCAGATTCACAAGGTGTGTAAAGATATTCTAAGAGATGAAGAAAAATCTAAAGATAATTCTGAGGCGGATGAACCAGAGCAGTCCTTGCAGGTTCACACTCATGTTAGTCCTATTCAGATCGCTCCCGCCGACTCTCATGAAGTCTCATCAAATGAAGGAACATTCATTGGATGTGCAAAGTTATTAAAGTCTATGGCAGAAATAATTAGCACTCTTCAGAAGACTGTTTTGGACTTGCAATCCAAAATGGTGAGTATCGAAAAGAGTCAAAGATCAAACAAGAAAGAATTTTTCTCTCTTCTTGAAACTCATAAAGAAATGGAGAAGACTATGAAGAGGAACACGTATGAGATCAACATCCTCAATAAAACCTACTCCAAATTCGAAAAGAACTTTTTCAAACGGAAGTCCGAAATGTTTGATTGTGAAAGGGAATTCACCATTGAACTTCATCAAGAACTTATGGCAGGAGTAAGTTTGATTCAAGGTCAGATGGTTGAGTTCACCAAATCATATGAATAGAGCCGATGTCGAGCGAATGGAACAAGCTGATTCATTCGCAATACAAATTCAAGCAGTTGTTAATGCTGAAACTGCTGCTAATAAAGAGAAGAACCTAATTTCCCTTGACGTTGATAATGTTAAAAATGGGGAATGAAGTTCAAGAGGCGGTGGAAGCAGTAGAGGAGGTGTTTCGACCGACACCAGATCCAAGAGAAAACTAGTTGATGAAGGAGGTTGCAGACGAACCAAAAGAGGTGGAGGTCGCAGCGGTGACCGTGGTGGTGGAATCGGTGGAAGAGGTGGTCGTGGTGGTCGTGCTCTCCCTCCATTTCAAAACCTTCTGAGCGATGTAGGATTCAATTACCCAATCGTGAAAAGGAAAGATCAATCATTTCTCTTCTTCTAAACTATCTTTTGTTGGTTTTTGAACTTGGTTTTTGGATATTGGTCTTTGGAACTTATTTCTATAGTTTGCAAATAAGTATCACTCTTTCTTTAATTTGATGGATGTTTATCTTATATAATTAATTGTGCAAAGCTTTAACATCATCAAAAAGGGGGAAATTATTAGGTCAAATTATTTTGACGAACGGTATTTTGATGAACTTGTGTAAAACATAAATAAGAATGAAACTAAGCCGTCTAATTCTTTTGTGCAGGTGCTTCAAAACGTACTAAGTTAGCTTTAGCTTTAATTAGGTTCATTAGACATGTTGGTTATTAGACGTACGACTAGTTAGATCCGCAGTCTAACAGTCATGTAGTTAGATGTGCATTCTAACAAATACGTGGTTAGACGTGCAGTCTAACAGACACGTAGTTAGACGTGCAGTCTAACAGATACGTGGTTAGACGTGTAGCCTAACAGACACATAGTTAGACGTGCAGTCTACAGATACGTGGTTAAACGTGTAGTCTAACAGATACGTAGTGAGACGTGTAGTCTAACAAATGCGTGGTTAGACGTGTAGTTTAACAGACACGTAGTTAGACGTGTAGTTTAACAGATACGTGGTTAGACGTGCAGTCTAACAGACACGTGGTTAGACGTGTAGTCTAACAAATATGTAGTTAGACGTGCAGTCTAACAGATACGTGGTTAGACGTGCAGTCTAACAGACACGTAGTTAGACGTGTAGCCTAACATATACGTGGTTAGACATGTAGTCTAACAGACACGTAGTTAAACGTGCAATCTAACAGATACGTGGTTAGACTTGCAGTCTAACAGACACGTAGTTAGACGTGTAGTCTAACAGATACGTGATTAGACGTGCAATCTAACAGACACGTAGTTAGACGTGTAGTCTAACAGATACGTGGTTAGACGTGCAGTCTAACAAGTATGTAGTTAGACGTGTAGTCTAAAAGATACGTGGTTAGACGTGTAGTCTAACAGACATGTAGTTAGACGTGCAGTCTAACAGATACGTGGTTAGACGTGCAGTCTAACAGACACGTAGTTAGACGTGCAGTCTAACAGACATGTGATTAGACGTGCAGTCTAATAAATATGTGGTTAGACATGTAGTCTAACAGATACGTGGTTAGACGTGTAGTCTAACAAATACGTGGTTAGACGTGTAGTCTAACAAATACGTAGTTAGACGTGTAGTCTAACAGATACGTAGTTAGACGTGTAGTCTAACAAATACGTAGTTAGACGTGCAGTCTAACAGATGCGTGGTTAGATGTGCAGTCTAATAGATGAAAGTTATACGCAAGGAGTCTAACTCCTTTAGACTAGTCTGAAGTAAAACGTAGTTAGACGTGCAGTCTAACTCCATTAGACTTGGTGGTCTAATGAATTCGTCTATTAGACGGGGACGTCTAACTTCATTAGACTTGGTAGTCTAATGGAGCACATTTAATGCCTCGCTTCAGCAGTTGCTTGAAGTCAGCATCCGTCTACCCACGATCAACTGGTTGTACGCTACTCCTGCTCCACTAATACATGTAGATCAGTACGACAGTCAGTTGCATTCAATGATTGAATGCCACGTAAGTAAATATTCTTTCCACTAATTGTTCCTTGCAGGATAATCTTAGAAGAATATTCGGTGCACTATCATATTGGTATGGCCACGATCTTTGTGCACAGTGTCTATTGTACAGTGTACTATGGAGGTTTTTCCAATGAGTGTTTGCCACGTTTCATTGCAGAAGATTCGATCGTTGGTATCTGTTCTCTATTTAAAGATTTTCAAGGACAACAGATGAGCGGCCGGACTTACAATCCATCTTATGAATTGCTCACTTGTTTGCTTACTGGGTTTGTATATCAAGAGAAATAGAATCAAAACCCTGTCTAGCTGAGTAATATTCTAAAACCTTCTGTAAGTTGAACAGAGTCTGTTCTGTTCAACAGTTAACTAGCACTAAAACTGTATTTGATTCAAAGAAAAGTATAGTGAATCCTTCCGATGGTTGGAAGAAGGGGTGACGTAAGAGTGTTTTGCTCCGAACATCCATAAACAACTCTCTGTGTCTCTTACATTTTATTCTTCATTCTTTCATTCATTTTTAGCTTCAAACTCAAACAAATGTTTCCGCACTTGAATCGTTTTAAGAGTTTCCAAAGGTTTGTGAAGAATAGTAAGCGATATAAATCCTTAAAATGATTTCTATCAAAAATGTTTTTCAGAAGTTGTCATCAATAGTTAGACCCCTGTCTCTATTGGTATCACCGGTCCTTTCAGATATATCATTTGTATAAAATGATTATATTTGAGATACATCATTTTATACTATGTATAACAAAAATTGTATTTAAAATAATAGATACATTATTTTATTATTTGTATAAAATAATTATATTTAAGATATATCATTTTATCTTTCGTATAACCAAAATTATATTTGAGATAATAGAAACATCATTTTATCCTTTATATAACCAAATTATATTTGAGATACATCATTTTATCCTCTTTATACAATGATTATATTTAGATAATAAATACATCATTTTATCCTTTATATAAAATGGTTATATTTGAGATAAATCATGTTATCCTTTGTATAATCAAAATTATATTTGAAATAATAGATAAATCATTTTATCCGTGATATAACCAAATTTTATTTAAGATACATCATTTTACTCTATGTATAATATGATTATATTTGAGATATATTAATTTACAATTTGGACAATAATTGATATTGCATAATAATTTAAAGGGCAAATTACCTGGGCGACCCTCAAACTATCTCGCTCACTTTTGGCCCTCAAATTAATTTTTGAAACAAATCGCCCCTTCAACTTTTATAAAGGTCACCAGTGGCCCTTCCGTCAACTTTTTATAACGGTTTAAGTTTAAAATATTATTATTTTTTATATATTATCTTTAATCTTATATTTTATATTTATATATATAATTATTAAATCGCTTATATATAATATTATATATATATATATTATTATTAAATTTTATATAATTATTAAATCTTTTATATAATAAATAACTAATATATATACAATTTATTTTTATCTATACATATATATAATTTATATATTTATCTTTAACTAATTTATATATAATATTTATATAATATATATTTTAAAAAATAATTTAAGTGTTAAAAGTATTTGAGTAGTTAGAAGGTTACAATTACTTTTAATCTTTCAAATTATTTTGTAAAATATATATTCAATAAATTATATAAATTTATATATATATATATATATATATATATATATATAATTAATGATTAGGGATAATCCATATAATTTATTTGGGCCCTCGAACTATCTCGATCGCTCACTTTTGGCCCTCAAATTAATTTTTGAAACAAATCGCCCCTTCAACTTTTATAAAGGTCACCAGTGCCCTTCCGTCAACTTTTTATAACGGTTTAAGTTTAAAATATTATTATTTTTTATATATTATCTTTAATCTTATATTTTATATTTATATATATAATTATTAAACCGCTTATATATAATATTATATATATATATATATTATTATTAAATTTTATATAATTATTAAATATTTTATATAATAAATAACTAATATATATATATAATTTATTTTTATCTATACATATATATAATTTATATATTTATCTTTAACTAATTTATATATAATATTTATATAATATATATTTTAAAAAATAATTTAAGTGTTAAAAGTATTTGAGTAGTTAGAAGGTTACAATTACTTTTAATCTTTCAAATTATTTTGTAAAATATATATTCTATAAATTATATAAATTTATATATATATATATATATATATAATTAATGATTAGGGATAATCCATATAATTTATTTTTAAACTTTGTTTTATATATATTAAAAATAATTTATTAAAAATAATTGTAACCTTCTAACTACTCAAATACTTTTAACACTTAAATTATATTTTAAAATATATATTATAAAAATATTATATATAAATTAGGTAAAGATAATATATATAAATTATATATATAGATAAAAATAAATAATATATATTATTTATTTATTATATAAAATATTTAATAATTATATAAAATTTAATAATAATATATATAATATTATATATAAGCGATTTAATAATTATATATATAAATATAAAATATAAGATTAAAGATAATATATAAAAAAAATAATATTTTAAACTTAAACAGTTAGATTTAACCAAAAAGTTGACGGAAGGGCCACTGGTGACCTTTATAAAAGTTGAAGGGGCGATTTGTTTCAAAAATTAATTTGAGGGCCAAAAGTGAGCGATCGAGATAGTTCGAGGGCCCAAATAATTTACTCTAATTTAAATAGTTAGTACATAAATCACTTTAACCTACCTATGGACAAATAACAATTGATAATCTGTATTTTATAGCCATATTGTTCTTTCTATAAATAGAATAGTTTTGACACAAATCATAACACATCCTTTTCTTGTTTATTGGTTTGTTTCTTGAATATGTTTTTCATAAATAATAACATATGTCTCTCTTTTGAATATTTTGGGTCTCTTTGTTAATTATTATTATTTTTATGCTCTTTTACAAAATTTGAAGAATGAACAATTTTGATGAAATTGACACTAGTACATTATCTAATAAAGATTCTGTGAACTATTTGATTGCAATTTGTGTTAGGATCTAGGTTGCGACTGGCGGACCGGGGTTGGCCGGTTAGCGCGTTTCACCTAAAAGGGTGGTGATTAATCCGGTTAGAGATTAACACCGGGGTTTCAATACTACACAAACTGTCACAAACCCTTGAACCGAGTTCAAGTGCGGAAGTGGTTTGTTTCAGGTTGAAGCAGCACACACGCTGGAAGGATAGAACCGGATTTGAATAAGATAGGTTTGGAGTTTGCTGGGTCGGTTTTGCAACTCAGTAAGTCGGTTTAGATGGTTTTGAATCGGTTAGAGCGGTATGAATAGGTTAGTACAGATCGGTTAGAATGTAGAATCGGCAGAAAGTAAATAACAAGACAGGTTTTTATGGATGTTTGGAGATAAAACTCCTACGTCACCCCTTCCTCTCGAAACCGCGAGAAGGATATTCACTAAAGAATACACAAACACAATCCGATCGAGACTTATTTCCTGCTCGATAACACCCGTACAATTTTAACCGAAATTGTAAATACACACTTGATCTCTTAATCTTAGAGAGATGAAACACAGTTTTTTGACTTAGGTTGTAGAAAATTCTCAGAACTTGTGACCGCATTTACTCCTCTTCAGCTCCTTCTTTTATAGGTGAAATGTGTCAACGATCACATTCCATTTCCTTGAATCTGATTGGTTGAGCAGAGGTTCAGTGATTCAGACTTGGCGGTCAACTTTTCAAACCTGGCGGTCTAGTCTTCTAGTGTGTAGGTCAAACCGGCTACACTGGTGAAAAAGGGGTCAAAACCGAGAGTAAAAACTCTCGATTTTGACCCTATAACATTCGGTATAGACACATTACCGAAGGTTTTGGTAACTCTCGTCATCCCTCGGTATTGACTCTTTCGTTAAAAACAATTGGGCATTTACCGAGAGATATCGTAGAGTTTTCGGTTTAGATACCCTAGAGTAAAACCGAAAGGTAATTGAAAAACTTTCGGTTTTCATCTTTGTAGAAAAACCGAGAGTTTTCATTTAACTTTCGGTTTTCCTCTTCGTGGAAAAACCGAAAGCTTTCATATAACTCTCAGTTTCTACATTTGAAGAAAACAGAGAGTTAAATAAAAACTCTCAGTTTTCTTGTAATGGAGAAAACCGAAAGTAATATTGAAAACTCTCAGTTTTTCCACGAAGAGGAAAACCGAAAGTTTTCATATAACTCTCGGTTTTCCTCTTTGTGTAAAAACCGAGAGTTTTCTAATAACTCTCGGTTATCTTCAAATGGAGAAAACCGAGAGTTTTCTAATATCTCTCGGTTTTTCCATTGGAAGAAAAACCGAGAAGAAAAACCGAGAGATTTCAATATTACTATCGGTTTTTTCCCGTAAATTTTTAAAAATGTGTGGATTATTTTGCTCGCAACCAAAACCTGTTCAGCCAAACCAATATATCAATGATAAAAGAAATGCCACATACATTAAACGATCACATTAAATGATCATTATCATTACAAAATTCGCAACCAAACTAATAATCCGAACAATCTGTTATAAATTCAAATTGACACAACTACTAATGAAAACATGTTTTGAATCGAATCAACCTTAGCTTGTGGGGGGAGGAGGTGGTTGTTGCCTCATATACAATTCGATTCTCTCCATTCTCGCGTTCATCTCTAACTTCTCCCTCTCCATTCTTGTCACAATTTCTTCCTTTTCCGCTTGCATTTCTTCCATTATGCGCATTCTTTCTTCATCCCTCTTCTCCAGTTCCTCCAGCTTGAGCTTCATTATTTGATTATCTTCTAACAATCGCTCATTGTTTCGCTGTGAACTGTTTCCACTTCGACGATCCTCACGAAAGTGTGTGGGCTGGACGCCTGATCCCATTCCGAACACTACCCTGTGTTTTTGTTGTCCGAACACCCTCTCCGTCAATTCAAAATCCGATATTCCCGGTTCGTTACTAACAACCTCCTCCATCTCAACCTGCACAATTTAAATAAAATATCATTTCTATAATAAAAAACTAGGCATATTCAATTCACTTACAATTTTCTCTTGCACGTGTTCGTCCGGGACGGGTGTTGGGTTTTCTTTTGTCGGTTTTGGGGTACGGGTCCTCTTGAATACTTCAATTACAGACGGTGCCCGTCCCATTTCAATCGCCTGTTGAAATAAATGATTTATATAATTAATAACAATCTTTAGATTAAGTTATTACAAATAATGTACTTACCAACTCGTCTTCAATTTGTGCAAACGGTCTACTTCCCGTTCGATGCGGGAATTTCAGCTTCTTCCTGTTTTTCATATTTGTACTACTGTTTCTCTGTATTTGAAATAAAAAATGAAGTTAGATTAATTAATATCAACTTTTATTTGAATTATGAAACCGTACCTTAAATGTTTCTGTGAAGAAATGGTTGCGACACACAAACTCCCAATCATCTCGATCGTAGTCTGGTGGAGGATTAGCCAATACCGCCGCCTCGTCTCCTTTGTGGACGCGGATATATGTCTTGTTCAAATTCGACCGCCATCTATCCCATATCTTATTGGCGTGTCCCAATCCGGTCTTTCGAAAAGACTCAATATCACCATTAGTGGCTTCGAACGGATCCTGAAAAAAATAACATCCAAATGTTAAAAATAATTATTTAATGACGTAATGTATAATCAAGTAATAAGTATTACCTTGATAGCAGTCCACAGTGAATCCAATTGGTCTGCACTTAAAGCCTTCCACTTTAGAAGACGGTGTGAGACGGCTGTGGGGTCCCAGATAATCGACCCCACATGTCTAGACCACAGTGTTCTTCCCACGTCTGTACCGTCTGGCCTCCCATCCTTCTCTCTAAACGTAAGAAGAATCCTTGTCCCTACTACCCTCTTAGACAGCGCAATATTCTTGTTCTTCCCCCATCTCTTGCGGGCAGAAGATTCTTCAAAATTATCAAAATCATAATTAGATATGTCAATCAATTGAAACACTAAATAATTTGTAAACGAGTTACCTGTCGATGATGGGTCGGGAGTGGAACCGTGCTCCTCCTCGCCATCCTCCTCCTCGATATGCTCCTCGAGACCCTCGTCTTCAGCCTCATCGCTATCCACCATATCAGCAAATGTGCTCTTTATAAACTCTTGGAGCTCACTAGCCTCAACATCCTCGTCTGTTGGGGGAGGCGCAGTAGCTATCGGGACCACAACAATAGGTGGTTGGTCTCTAGAAGACGATCCTCGGAGCTTTAAGGACTCGGATTGGGCAAGTAGGTTTTGGTAGCTTTTATCCAATTTATTGGGTGTCTTCCTCATACTCTTCCAAGTTGTTTTAGGACCTTCAGACATTCTTAATTCACACCATTAATGAAAATGAGTGAATAATTGAAATAAAGTAGTAATAAGAATGAATATAAAGATAAAAACATAAATCTATCTAATTAATTAATCTGAACTATATGTTTGTAAACCGCGGTTTTATTTTTGTCACAATCTTCCAACCGGGTCGGGCTGACATATTAGGGGCGTAAAATACTTGTTTTGCTTGACTCGCCAATATATACGGGTCTTGACTTTGGGTTTTCAAAATTCGGTTTACATTTACACTTACGAAGCCATATTTATCCACTTTCACTCCTAGTTCCCCCGAGTGTGTATCAAACCACTTACACTTGAATAAAACAACTCGTTTGTGAGAATAGTATTGTACTTCGATTATATCCGTTAAAACTCTGTAGTATGACATAGTTTCAGACCCGTTGTACCCCTCAACAACCACCCCACTATTTTGAGTGGTCAAACCTTTGTCGTGTTTTTCTATACAGAATTTGTATCCGTTTACTTTACACCAAACATACATAGACGAGTACATACTTGGACCTTCTCCTAAGATCTTGAGGTCTCTTGATATGTCGTTAATTTCTGCTAAATGGGCGACCTATATATGTATCCGAAATGAAGTTGTTAAAATGAATAAAAAGAGTTAGGATATATGGTTTATAATTTACTCACTCGATGCTTGAAATATGCGGTAAACGTTTCTCCACTGGACTCGTTGTTATAATCTCTGCAAATAGATCGAATATTAAATAACACACTCTTTAATGCTAATTAGTAACAGCAACATCGAATCTTACATGTAAAAAGGTTCTGCTTCGGGACAATTTTTCAAAATGTAAGAATGAGCTGTCACTCGATCGATATAATCCAAGTTGTATACTTTTCTGTTAGATAGGTCTTTCAACGATGCAAATATTGAAATGCCCGAGATTTCAGGTTGTGCATTTTCTTGCTCTTGTTCCTCCATATACCTGGCACATAAACTAATACTCTCATTAACAAGATAGCTATCGCTTATAGAGGCTTCGGGGTGGTTATTATTCCGCAAATATCTTTTCATTGTACCCATATAATGTTCAAACGGATACATCCATCGATACTGAATAGGTCCTCCAAGCAAAGCCTCAAATGACAAGTGAACCGGGAGATGCATCATGATGTCGAAGATTGACGGCGGAAAAATCATTTCAAATTTGCAAAGTGTCAATGTAATATCCATGTAAAATTGTTCGAGGTCCTCTTGAATCAACTCTTTGAAGCACAACAACCAAAAGAAACGAGACAAATTTACTAACGCATCATACACATTATCTGGAAGTAATCCACGAGTTGCTAATGGAATAAGATATTCCAATAAAATGTGACAATCATGACTCTTTAATCCGAAATCTTTTTCTCTTCCAAATTTACACAACCGCCGATATTTGAGCAAAAGCCATCAGGCAACTTGAGATCTTTCAAGAAGTTACAAAGACATTTTTTTATTTTCGGATGTCAAAGTGAAAGGCGCTTTTGGATAATGAACAACTCCTTCATCATTTATAGGATGTAACCATGATTTTATGCCTAAGAGTTGTAAGTCTTTACGGGCTTTAGGACCATCCTTAGTCTTCTCTTTCACATTCATTATTGTTCCCAACACGCTATCACAGATATTTTTCTCAATATGCATCACATCCAAATTATGTCTCAATAATAGTGATTTCCAATAAGGCAGACGGAAGAAAATGCTAAGTTTGTTCCAATTGTCTCCCCGCGTTTCATGATATATCTTAGTTCTCTTGCTCAGATCCGCACTAAGAATTATGTCTTCTAGGTCTCGTGCTTGCTCGTAACTTTCTTGCCCCATTAACAATCTAAGGGGATCTCTATAATCAGTTCGACCATCAAACGACTCTTTATCCCTTCTGTATTTGTGCTTCGGTGGAAGGAAGCGTCTATGACCCAAGTAACATTGTTTGGAACCATGAACCAATCGAAAAGATACTGTGTCGTTGTTACAACAAGGGTAAGCGAATTTACCTTTCGTACTCCAGCCTGATAAATTCGCATAGGCGGGAAAGTCGTTAATGGTCCACAACAACGTCGCTCGCATGTTAAAGTATTACGAGGTGTGTGCATCAAACGTTTTCACACCTGTTTGCCACAGTTTATGCAACTCTTCGATCAATGGCTGGAGAAATATGTCAATTGCATCTCCCGGACTCTTTGGACCCGGAATTAACATAGATAAAATGAAATTTCTAGAATCCATGCAAGTCGTGGGTGACACATTATAAGGAACGAGAATAACCGGCCAAACACTGTATGATTTTTTCCCATTTGCAAATGGTTGAAACCCATCGCTTGATAAACCCAGTCTTACGTTTCGAGATTCTGAAGAAAAATTTGTATAATTTTCATCAAACGTCTTCCAAGTTAAGGAATCAACGGATGTCTCAACGTATCACTATCAACTCTTCCTTCTTTATGTCATCTCATCATTGGAGCCGTTTTTGAGGACATGTATAGTCTTTGCAGTCTTGGTATTAAAGGGAAATATCTCAACACCTTTTTTGGAATGAATTTCCCATTTTGCTTCTCTCGAACTGTCCCACTTGTTTGGTCGACTTTCCATCTTGAAAGACCGCAAACTCTACAAGAATCTTCATTTATGTCGTCCTTCCAAAATAGCATACAGTTGTTCTTACATGCGTCTATCTTGTCATATTTAAGCCCGATATCAATAATGAATTTTTTACTTTCGTAGTATGAGTTTGGCAATTGAGCGTCAATCGGTAATATGTAGTCTTTAAACAAACGCAGCAACATATCGAACGAAGAATTCGTCCATTGACATACATTTTTTATGTGAAGTAGTTTCAGTAGTGCCGATGATTTCGTTATTCGAGCACCTTCATACAATGGCCGTTTGCAATCATCAAGCAATTTATAAAATCTATGCGCATCTTCGACTGGTTCATCGTTGCTCGGGACGTCATTAACGTTGTGGAACATATCGTTTATAAATTCGTGCATATAACGTTCTTCGTTGACCTCTTCATTAACTGTATTATTCATCTACGGTCTCGCATCGTTGAATTCCGGCACGGCATCCTCCGACTGATCATCGTCATCATCATCATCATCATCGAAGTCATCGGCATCTTCATCGAAATCGTCATTAACCACTTGAGTAGTACGTCTCTTTTCTCTATGAAAATACCAATACTCATAATGAATATTTATTCCATAAATGATGAGATGAGTCTTCACTTCGTCTATTTCCATAAACGGCGTGTTCAAGCATTTTACGCAGGGACATTTCACGGTTTGTCGGGATGTATTCCTAACAGCATACTCGAGGAATTTGTCAACACCTTCCTCGTAATCTGGATGATCTCGACGTAAGGTCATCCAGCTTTTATCGGGTACTTCCATATTTCTAATAAAATGGAAAAACAACCCGCATTATTATTTACTTAAATTTGTCTAAATTAATTAGGCTTACATAATGCTAACATAATTTATACCTAATCTATCATTATCCAACCAAAATTCAATTTAATCTAACATTATCCAACCAAAATTCAATTTAATCTAACATTATCCAACCAAAATTCCACATAAACAAACAATAATAAAACCTAACATAAATCTAACTTAAATCTAACATACATATAATCTAACATTATTTCATTCATACACATTTCAAAACAATCAATTATAATCCAACATAATTTTATTCATACACAATTCATTCCATATAACAATTCTAACCTAAAATCAAATCTAATTCAAACCCAATCTAATTCAACATTATTTCATTCATACACATTTCAAACCTAATCTAACATAATCTAACATAAATCAAACATAATAGCTAATCTAACATAAATCAAATCAAACTTAAATCTAACATGAAAATCTAACATAATCTAACATAAATCAAACATAATACATAATCTAACATAAATCAAATCAAACATAAATCTCGACTTAAATCTAACATGAAAATCTAACATAAATTTAACATTAAACTAACCTAACCATATAATAAACCAACAAGAACTAACCTTGCACAAAAAGAGCGACGAAGAAGAGCAGCGGATGTAGCGACGAAGAAGAGCAGCGGATGTAGATCGACGGGCGGGCAGCGGGCGACTGAAATTCCTAATCCAAACCTAATAACAATAACCAACATTAATATAACCAAATATTCATTAATCAAATCAAAACAACCTAATATATAACATATCATTACTTAATCTAACCAACATTTCAAAAATAAATCTATTAATTAAACAATAAACTATTTATAAAAAACCAATTCAAATCCAAGGAAATCAACATAAACACATATACCTATACCTGTTAATCAAACTTAATTCCCACCTAATTTAACCAAAATCAAACATAATCTAACCTAAATCAATCCAAATTATGATCATATATCCAAAAATAATATCAATAAAAATCATACATATGTCAAACTTAATTCCAACATAACCAAACTAACCAAACATATATCCAAAAATAATATCAATCAAATCCAAAAACATATATAATCCAAACTCAAACTAACCAAAATCAAACACAATACCAACCTAATCTAACCTAAATCAATTCAAATAACCAAATTAAACCCTAAATCTAATCAACAAATATAACCTAAAATCAAACAATCAATACCAATCCAAAAACATATATAATCCAAACTCAAACTAACCAAAATCAAACACAATACCAACCTAATCTAACCTAAATCAATTCAAATAACCAAATTAAACCCTAAATCTAATCAACAAATATAACCTAAAATCAAACAATCAATTAATATAACCACAAATAACCTAAAATCAAACAAAAAAAATTAACCTTGAAATGCAGGCGTCGGTTGTGGCTTGAATCGGACAGAGGCAGAGCAGCCACGCGGAGCAGCGGCGCGGAGTTCAGGCGGATGTTGATTCGAAGGGGCAGCGCCGTCGTCGTCTTCTATGGAGGCGTTGTCTTCTACGGCGGCGACGTCTTCTACGGGTGTTGTCTTCTTCGGCGCGAAAGCGAGCGGCGGCGGGCGAACTGATCGGGAGAGAGAAAGGAAGGAAAGAAACGGGGGAATAAAGAAGAGAAAGAGATAGGTTTTTTTAATTTAAATATGTCAATTCCGAAAGTTTTATATAAAACTTTCGGTTTTGACCCTTATAAAAACCGAAAGTTTTATATAAAACTTTCGGAATTGATAAGGGTCATTTCCGAAATTTTTATATAAAACTTTCGGTTTTGATAAAGGTCATTTCCGAAAGTTTATATAAAACTTTCGGTTTTGATGGTTATTTCCGAAAGTTAATTATATAACTTTCGGAATTAACAATTCACAAATTGTTAAATTAATTGGTTCTCACCTTCTAATGACCTTAAACAACATTAATTTAACACATTTGATATCCTTAAAATATTCCACAAATCCATATGATCAAACATTACACACATTAATAAGATAATCAAACATAAACATTAATTCATATACAATTCTCTATATAATCAAACACAATTATAAATATTTTAACATAAAACACAATATTAATTTTTAAAATATAACTCACACTTGATTATATTAGTTAGGAGTCTATATTGGAAAGAAAAAATACTTAAATTTCAAAAATTGTCAAGTGATAATTCCGAAAGTTATATAATTAATTTTCGGAAATAGCTATCAAAACCGAAAGTATTATATAAAACTCTCGGTCTTGAGAAGTGTAAAAACCGAAGGTTTATATAAAACTTTCGGTTTTGATAGCTATTTCCGAAAGTTAATTATATAACTTTCGGAATTATCACTTGACAAATTGTTAAATTCTTTGGTTTCTCACCTTCTAATGACCTTTAACAACATTAATTTAACACATTTGATATCCTTAAAATATTGCACAATCCATATGATCAAACATTACACACATTCATAAGATAATCAAACATAAACATTCAAATACACTTCTCTATAATAATCAAACACAATCATAAACATTTTAACATTAAACACAATATTAATTTTTAAAATACGACACACAATTGATTATATTAGTTAGGAGTTAAGATTAGTTGGTTAAAAACAAAATAATTTAACAACTTAGGAAGTGTTAAAACCGAAAGTTATACCATTAACTTTCGGTTTTTATGTGTATCTGCGAAAGTTTTGAATAAACCTCTCGGTCCTAACCTTAAACAGAATGTTTTTGGGAAGGGTCAAAACCGAAGGTTTTCAAATAAACCTTCGGTTTTTACTCTTCCCCATACTTAGAAAATTTTCAGATTTTTTTAAACTAGGGTCAAAACCGAAGGTTTATTTGAAAACCTTCGGTTTTACCCTTCCCCATACTTAGAAAATTTTCAGATTTTTTTAAACTAGGGTCAAAACCGAAGGTTTATTTGAAAACCTTCGGTTTTTACCCTTCCCCATACTTAGAAAATTTTCAGATTTTTTTAAACTAGGGTCAAAACCGAAGGTTTATTTAAAAACCTTCGGTTTTGACCCTTCCCCATACTTAGAAAATTTTCAGATTATTTTAAACTAGGGTCAAAACGAAGGTTTATTTGAAAACCTTCGGTTTTACCCTTCCCCATACTTAGAAAATTTTCAGATTTTTTTAAATTAGGGTCAAAACCGAAGGTTTATTTGAAAACCTTCGGTTTTGACCCTTAGAAATTTTTTAGATTTTTTTAAACGAGGGTCAAAACCGAAGGTTTTCAAATAAACCTTCGGTTTTGGCCATGCTGGTTTTTTTTTTAAAATAAGGTGAAAAGTAAACAAAAATAAAATAATTCATTAACAACATATTAAAACCAAACCAAACATAATAATAATAATTCATGAATATTAAAATAAAACACATAAAAATATTGTCATCGTTCGTACGGAAAAACTAATAAACACATAATAAATCTAGAAATTATTAGATGGGGTGGGAGGAGGGGGTGGTTGATTCAGTCGACTCCTCAACAATACAAGTTCATGTTCGAGATTCTTTAATCTCTAGGCCATTTCAGCCCTGTCCGCTTTAATTTCACTAAGCAATCGGCCTCTTTCCGCATCCCTCAATCGGATTTGCTCCATTTCAAGCGTCATCTGTCTCACTTCTTCCTCACGTCCCGTAATTTCTGATTGTGCTAACAAATTTTGGTAACATGGAGGCAGTTTCTCCGGTGTACGCCGAAGACTATTCCATGAATCACCCATCCTAAATGCATTTCAGATATATGTATATATATATATATTAATCAAACAAAATAACATAAACTAGCATAAATCTAGATAATATATATATAAACTTAAGAAATCTAAATCTAATAATAAACAAAACCAAAAAAAACCAAATGAAACAAACCTGAACGAGAGAAGAGAAGAACCGGCGTGGAGGAGGCGGCTGCGGCGCGAGAGAGAGAAAGGAGAGATGAGTGGAATGAAAAAGAGAAGGTTTAGGGTTTGTATTTATAGAGGTAGATGCCGAAGGTTTTCATATAACTTTCGGTTTTGATATTAGTCAAAACCGAAGGTTTATTAAAAAAACCCTTCGGAAATAACCATTACCAAACTTAGAATTATTTTTAATTGAGCAAAACCGAAGGTTCTTTGGAAAACTTTCGAAAAAGGGAATTTCAAAAAAGGTAAAACCGAAGGTTCTTTGAATAACCTTCGCAATTAAAAATCCCCGGGATTTCAAAACCAAAGGTTTTTGTAAAAACCTTCGCAATTAACCCACATCCAACACTTAGAATTTTTTTTGGTTTTTTGGGAAGGTAAAAACCGAAAGTTCTATAGAGAACTTTCGGTAATAATTAGTAAACCCGAAGGTTTTACACCCCTCTCGGAATCTATTTTTAATACCGAAGGATTTGTTCCTCTCGGGAGTATTTAGGAGAGTTTTATAAAACCTTCGGAAAAAACCGTCGGTAAAGGTCGTTTTTTTACTAGTGCTAGGTTTGTCTTTTACTCAATATGGCAACTGTCGGTTGGACAGTTGCATGTACCTGGAAGATTGCATTTCTGATTTATCCTGAAGTAGAAAGATCCTACCGGACGATCTTCTGCAGCCTGCAGACTGTTCTTAGACTTGTATGAATATGGCAATAGTAAAGTCTGTCCCTTCAGTATCATTCTCAACAGATACTCGAAGTGTCTTTTTATACTGGTCGGTTGTTTATGTTAACCGGATGACTTCCAGTTTTTCCATAGCTTCTGATTGACCGACTGTTCAATAATTTTGGCCTTCTGATTTGACCGATCTTGTCTTTCTTGTTCGGTCAGGTTTTTGGTTGGTTTGATTGCTTGACCGGTTCAGTTTCTTAACTGGTTGAGTAATTTGACCGGTTGAATTCTTTACCTATTCCTGCACAAGAGATTTGTTTTTGTTAAGTTTTATTTAACCGATCTAATTTTATCTAACAATTTGTTTAACCGCGTCTTGATCTTATTTTATCAAGTGTGCAAGTTCCACATTTTCCTAAAAATTATTCCACTCGTAGTGTTGAAATTACACCATTCATTATGAGTAGTTTAATCTAACTTTTTTTTTTTTTTTTTTTTTGTCTCTTCCCAACAAATTTTTGTTATGAATAAAATAATCCAAATTTTTATTTTGTTGTCTCTTCACAATAAAAGTTTATTAAGAATAGTTTAGTATAATTTTTTTTATTATATTTTTTTTTTAACTTTTTTATAAATAATAAATAATGTGTGAGATTAGATATATATATCTTTATTATGGAGCAAGAAAGCAGAAAGCAAACATGTTCATCTATATACTTTCAGTTGTTTTGGCATTTTTTAGATTTATTACTAATTATTATTATTGTTGTGTTTTTATAAATGGAAAATTCAAAGTAAGGAGATAATTACTCTAATTAGGATGATTATAACTATTTCAATGATTATTCTTTTCCAAACACAATATACAAATAATGGTCCTAGTCAAACTAATGAAATCAAAATTGACTTCTCGCCAATCACAACAAATTAAAGAAATTATCAGCGATGGAGTGACAACATCTAATTCCACTTTATAATTTATGTGAAGTTGATGAATTTAATTCAAACCCGAAGTTAAAAGTGATGATGATTATAATGTAGATGACTCGGATTCAATAAGCGACAATGACAGCGAAGAACAAAATATTCAGGCTAATGACCCAACAAATATAGAACTGACATATTCCTACTGAATCATGGTTTACAATAGAAGAGATCATCACCAACAATCATGAATAATTCATATGATTTTCCTAACTTTAACACGCTTAACAATGTTCTATTTGAATGTCAATATTTTGCAAACAATGAAACTTCAATAAATACAATAAAATCAACCCACATAATAGAGTTAAGAAATTATCATGTTTTAAGGAGAACTACAATGTTATACAAGGCAAAATGTATTGTAGTTGTATGTCCATGAAAATTAGAGTTATAAAAAGTAAGCGATCTAGTAACTTTCAAATCACTAAACTTCATGCTCAACATAACTGTCTTTTGAGAACAATAACCGAGATAACACAAAATTTTGCTCAAAACTGATTGGAAGTGTTATAAAACAACAAGTAAGAATATTTCTAGCATTGAATATTGTTGATGTTATACAAATTTTGAGTTATTATTAATTTTTCTAATTTTCATATTTAGGTCATTAAGAGTCATTACTCGAAAGTGAATAACATAAGGAATCAAATAATAACAATGTACAAATATCATGTTACCTACAAGAGGGTTTGATTAGCAAAAGAAAATGCAATATGAGATTTGTATGGTGATTGGACGACTTCTTATTCTAAACTTCCTAAATTTTAAGTGCTTTGATGCATTTTAATCCAAGCACGAGTGTTTCGATTGAAGTTGTGGTCGATGCTATAAAACTTAACATGTTTGTGTTTAAATGTGTATGGTGGGCATTCAAACTGATAGATGATGAGTGGCAACATGCTCGCTGAGTTATTATTATTGATAGTACATTTTTGAAAGAAAAGTATAAGGGAAAGTTATTAATTACAAAAGGATCCGATTCAATAATCATCAATACCCACTTGCTTACGCTTTAGTCAATCAAAAAATGAGCGCCAACTAGTCATGATTCTTACGCCACCTTCATAGATTTATATATCAAATAGAACGAAAGTGTGCATTATTTCAAATTGCAATTACGAAATCATTGAAGCAATAAGAAATAACAAATTGACTTTACTTGAGACATGCTTACATCGTTTTTGTCTCTATCATGTTCGTAATAATTTTAGATCAGCTTATCCTAGATTACATTTTAAATATTATGTTGGATAGTATGAAATAATAGTCAAGTGAGGAGATTTGAAATTACAATGAGACAAATCAAATAGCTTAATCCTAATATTAAAAATTGGTTATGAAATATTCCATTAGAGATGTGGACCGATGGAGGATATAATTACAGTCAAGCAACAACAAATATGGTCGAAAGTTTTAATGATATTATAGACTTATTTTTCGCTCCCCAATTTTATATTTTTAAATAATCTCAACCCTACAAAATTATTTTCTAAAAAATCGTATACGGGTTCATTGCACGAGATTAAAAATAAAATTATTATTGGAAATTCAAAAAAAAAATTTGATAAATAGATTAAATTGTACAATTTTTTTTTTGTGTGTAGGGATTAAACTTGAAGAAACAAATATATTGCAGTAACGAAAATATATGTGCACGGCGGCCAGACCACCGCGCCACATATGGTCAGGCAGTAGGGCTCCAATAGGACCCCTCGGCAGAACTAGTGGAGAGGTCAGATGTGCGGTCAATGCGCGGAGAGCCAGACCCAGGTGCGGAGCACAGGCGAAACCCCTACACGCGGACACCAGACCAAGTGCCCTTCAGTCCTCCAATGGGAGGTTAGCATCGCCATCATTTGGATCGCCAAAAGCCCATCTTGATCGTTAGCTGGGAAACATCGTGGAGCGTCAGAACATGGAGCACTCAGATTGCCAACATCGTCTTTATGAAATCACCTTTAGCACCCTCTCCCATTTTAGCCGTTTTGAACTTTTTTAAAAAAAAAAATAGTTTTCTTGATAGAGATTAGAGAGTGAGAGTGTGAGTAGTAGGGCCTTTTAAAAGCTTCCTAGGGTTTCTATGATTAGATTGGAGTCTTTTGTAAGTGTTAATTTAGTCGTCTCTAATTTAACTTACGATTGATTTTTATTTTTTTTTAATTTGAGCTAAATTGTGTTTCATAATGGTCTAATGTATGAATTTGTGATTTGTAATGACATATTTGCATGATTTAGAGGTGTTATTGGTGAGTAGTTGTAAAATAGCTTCAAGGCAGAAAATGTCCAAAACTTTGTTCGTAATTTGAAGTTTCAAGTTTTGATTATAATCTATTTTAGATTATTTTTGTTTGGTTTTGGTTGGTTGTAATGAACTTATATAAGTACATAAGGGATTTGGTTAAGGAAAAACGATTTTTTGACTTCTTTTACATAAGTTTCGATTTTCCGGTCATACCTTGGAGGTTGGATGTAAGAACTCTCAAAAGTTTATGCTTTTTGTTTTTCTATAGATGGCCGATGAAGAAGAAGGAGCTCAATCATACACTTGGCGCATAAGTCCGAGATTGCGAACAACTTTCCTACATCCGGTCAGACACTCCCAATCAGTGTCTTGGTCCGCTAATCGGTCCAAAATCCGACCCATGACCTCTTAGAGCCTTGTTTGTTTTTATTTTAGATTATTTTTCTGGTTTTTGCATTTAAATAAGAAAATTCAAAAATAAATACACTCAACGTGTGCTCGTTTTTCTTTGGATCACGTGAGTGGTGGACTATATATATTACCGTTTTGTAAAACTTGTTGGAGAAATGTGTACTCAAACATTGAATAATCTTCAAAATGTACATACTTATTGCAAAATATAAAGAGATTTATTTGAAAATATTATAAGCAAGGCATGAATACACAAAATTATTTCATACAATGAACAAAGTAGGATTTTTGAGATGATTACTGTTTGTTACAAAACGAATAATGATTCTTAAAAAGGTGGTAACAAACATATTGTTGAACTATGCAAAAATTATTGTTTATGTAGAAAATCATATCAATATCACTCTCCATGTTCGTATATAGTTGTTGGTTTTATAATGTGCAATTTCGATTGAGCTCAATACATTGAGTCATATCACAATTTGACTATACTTTTTAGTGTGTTCGTGTGACTTTAATTCCATACCTAAATAATCATATTAAACGTTCCTAATAACTACGTGATAGAGAGAAATATTATGATATTCTCGTTCCTAATAAAAATTTGAGAAATAAGAAAAATTAACTTGGTCAAAACTAACATATTTAAACTAAGATAAATAACTCGAGTAAGTATCTTAATTTGTGAAAGACGTAGCTAAGAAAATCAAACAATAATGGCTTGAGCAAGATTGCCAATAATTTTTAAAAAAAATTATTATAATCAATTTTATGAATTATTAAATTATTATATTGGTATGAGTTAAAATGTTTTAAATTTATTAGTATTTATTAATTATTTAAGAGAATAATTAAGTAAATATTTATTTTATTATATAAAAAATAATTTAAATATATATATATATATATTAAAATATAATATAAATAATTAAATTTATAGAAATAAGAATTTAAATATATATAATTCAAATAATTAAATTTATGATGTATTAATAATGAGTTATAGTGATTAAACATACACACAAAAAAAAATACTAATAATAATAAATAAATAAATTGAATTGAATAGTAAATTAGATTAATTTGAAAATTTTTAAAATAAATAAATTAACTATAAAACTTGAATCTCATACAAAATTATATTGAAAACTATTAAAAAAACACAAATATCAATTCCACTGTTGATCAAACCGTCCCCAAAATTTCAGATAAAACCCAATTATGGAATAGTCATCCTTATAAATCCCTTATTTTATATATATATATATATATATATATATATATATATATATATATATATATATATATATATATAAATAAAAAAAGTAAAATAATTTTGTTAAAACTTAAATGAGTATTATATTGTTGTCACAATAATACCAAAACAAAAAGTCTAAACGAAAAGACGACGCACTTGTCTTCCCCCACATCTACAAAGTGATCCTTGAGTCCATGAACTCAATCAAGCACACAAACACAGTGTGCCCCATCTATCAACTCAATTCTCTTTCTCTCTCTCAAAAAGGCAAATAAATGCAAATTAACTCACTAAAAACTTTCCGATTAATTCCATACCCATTATCTTCATCACTCTAAAAGAATTCATGGCGCCACCACTCACCTTCTTACACCCACTTCCGTTTCTGATGGCAGCGACCCTATTCCCTCTCTTACTCGCCACCGCCTCAGCCTCCATATTCTATCCTAATTTCCAACACTTAAACGTGACAGAGACAATCCTGGTCGCAACAAAATTAACCCATCCGTCAAAACCATCTTCCTACCAACAAACACTCTCAGAAAATGATGTAATCCCCACCGACGACTCCCATCAAGAGAAAATCAAACTCAAATTACATCACATAGACACGATGTTGTTTCACCACCTTAAAAAACCCTCCCATGTTAATTTTAGTCACCGTTTCTCCGCCCGAATGAAGAGAGATGTCAGACGGGTCGCCGCCCTTAACCGCCGTATGGGATCCACCGCCGTCGACATCACGGAGGATTTCGGAGGGGATGTCATTTCCGGCATGGAACAGGGTAGTGGAGAATATTTCGTTAGAATCGGTGTCGGCAGTCCGCCTAGGAATCAATACATGGTTATAGATTCCGGAAGTGACATCGTTTGGGTCCAATGCAAACCCTGCAGCCTATGTTACCAACAATCAGACCCGGTTTTCGACCCGAATACCTCTGCTTCTTTTACAGGAGTTTCTTGTCCATCAGATATATGCGAACGAATCGAGAATGCTGGTTGCTATTCCGGCCGGTGCAGGTACGAGGTTCATTACGGCGACGAATCGTACACGAAAGGAACTCTAGCGTTCGAAACGCTTACATTCGGGCGGGTCATGGTCCAAAACGTAGCTATCGGGTGCGGACATACAAACCAGGGAATGTTCGTCGGAGCAGCCGGGCTATTGGGTCTCGGAGGCGGGTCTATGTCGTTTGTGGGACAATTGGGTGGGCAAACAGGCGGGGCGTTCAGTTACTGTCTTGTTAGCAGGGGATCTGGATCAGTCGGGTCGTTGGAATTCGGGCGTGGATCTTTACCTATGGGAGCAGCGTGGGTCCCGTTACTCCCGAACCCGAGATTGCCAAGTTTTTATTACATCGGTCTTTCAGGTCTTGGGGTCGGAGGTATTCGGGTTCCAATACCCGAAGACCAGTTCAAACTGACCGAACTAGGTGAAGGAGGGGTTGTCTTGGACACTGGGACTGCGGTTACTCGGATTCCAACAAATGCTTATGTGGCATTTCGGGATTCGTTCGTTTCGCAAACCGCAAACCTACCGAGAACACCGGCGGTATCGATATTTGACACATGTTACGATCTGAACGAGTTTGTATCGGTTAGGGTTCCAACGGTTTCATTTTACTTTTCGGGCGGGCCAATTCTAACCCTCCCTGCCCGAAACTTTTTGATTCCGGTTGATGAATTGGGTACGTTTTGTTTCGGATTCGCTCCATCTCGATCGACATTATCGATAATTGGGAATATCCAACAAGAGGGGATCCAGATTTCAGTGGATGCAACTAATGGATTTGCCGGGTTTGGGCCAAATGTTTGCTGATAATTAAGATGATATTTGTTGTAAAAAAATGAAAAAGAATTTACAAAACGGTCATTTTGTTAGCCTTTTAATAATTTGTTTGGTAATGAGAGTGATCAATTATATAGGGAAAGTTCCTTCTTTTTTTTTTTTTTTTTTTTTTTTTTTAAAATAACAAATCACCGAAATAGGTTAATCCTTTCTAAATAACTATAATAATACAAGAACCTTTTTGGTGTTGTCTCTTTCATGGTATTTGAGTAATTTAGCGTGGTTTCATCAGCTTCATATTTTATTACAAAAATTGATGAGGTGAGAAACCTAACAAAATAAGGTCTAATTAAAAGTGTTTGTCATTAGTGATTACATGAAGACATGAGGTGGAATATGCATTAATTAGTGATGATTTTTTCTTAATACCAACAAACTTTTAGGGTAAAGTGGAGAAAATGGGATATTGTTTAATATTTAATTAGTTAAAATTAGTTTTAAAACTCTTTAAAGAAATTCATATCTAACAAGATTTTCAATTAAAATCTTAAAATCCTTTTAAGTTAGAGTGAAAGAGTCTAATCAACTTAAATCATCATTTCTATGTGTAATTCATATTCTAATTCATATTCTATCAATATGATCATTATCCCATTTCGTTATACTTTGATAAAAAAAATTTAGTACAATCTCTTATCTGTCTAGTTTTAAAATATCCTGTCTGGACATTCTTTTATACAAAATTTTAAAATATTAAAATAGATTTATACTATATATAATATTATATTGAAAAATCAACATCCTTTATATCATAATCTAAAAAAATAAAATTAATTTTTTATATACTATATATACTATATTATAATATATTAAATATTAATATTATTTTAAAAAAAATAATTTAAAATATGTAAACTAAATAAATATATTAATAATATTTTATATTTTTATTTATGTTTATTAGTATTTAAGACCGGTAATAAAATATCATTATAATTTTGATGAGAACTACTGATAAAAACCCTATAAAAAACAATTTGAATCAAAAACATGAAACCGAATATAATTGTCGTACTTAATTTTCATTAATCTAAATTAAATAAAATTATTTCAAAATAACTCAGAAGATAAACAAGGCCAATGTAAAAAGGAAGGAGTGGTGAAAAGAGCAATATTTGCACATATAGGAATCCAAAGAAGGAGAGAAATTGACATGACGATGACACATGATCGTCTATATAGTAGTGTCTCTTGTCATTTTGCTCATTGTAATTTCCAAACATACAGCTTTTTCAATTTAATGTCCTGTCATTACAATTGCAATTTAATTTTTATCATATAATTAAAAAAAATACACAAATCAAAACAAAAAATAATTGTTAATTTTTAAGTCTCACATTTTAGTTCAAACTCTTCATTCATTATTGTTTTCCAATGTACAACAAAACATATAATAATAATTTAGCTTAGAAAATTACTACATAGTAAACTTAACAAATATATAATTAGTTATTATTATCAGATTTACATAAACAGTGTTGAATGAATAAGTTTAAATAAAATAAAAATTTGTTACACAATAGACTTGAATGAAATAATTCTCTAATATTCTCAAATTTAAAAGGTATTTATTTGTTAAAAAATAAACCATTAAATAAATTCTTTACCATCACTTTAATTTTGATAATTAATTTAGAATATAATACATTGACCAAACAAAGCTCATTTACAATTAGGTTAGATGCATTTAAATTATTAAATTGTTTGTTTGGTTAATGACAACTAATAGTTGCTAATTGCCACAAAAATCAATAGCCACAATATCCCTTTAATGTTGGTTTATCCGAATAATCCTTAGCATTGAACACAATTAATTTGTGAATTGTTATTTCTGTTAACTCATCTAAATAATTAATTCAAACATCACTAATTAATTCAAGAATAAGTGAACTCATTTTCAATTTTATTAAAAATAAAATAATATTAATCTCTTAAATAATTTTTTTGATATTTAAACTATTTTAATTTGAAACATACATTTTATTTTTATTCATTAAGTGAAAATCTAATGGTTTAATATTTAATTACCAACTAAAAATAACAGTGTATTTAAAGTGGGTTATTTAAGATTTTTTAATTAGTTGAATAATTATAACATTTTTAAAAAAAAAAATTAATTTTTTAAGAATAAAGTAAAATTATTTTAATTAATAATTAATTTATAAGAAATATGATGTTTTTTTCTTAAATATTAAAGAAAAAACTGAAATTAAACAAGGTGATATGTATGATGATAGATAGAGAAAGGAAACTAGCACTCACATTGGTATACATGTGAAGAAGCCATCAATGTGTTTTACCTTTGGAGCTTGTTTGATGTTGGCTTTTTGAAAAAAAATTGATTTTAATGAATATTTTATAAATTATACTTTTACCATTCTAACCATCAAATCAAATTAGTTATTTCATTAATTAAATTATTTTACTTTATTTTTACAAAATTTAAGTTTTAAATATAAAATAACTTATAAAAACTTAAAAAATTTATTTTTTCATCAAAAAATTAATTTGCTTTTTAATTAAAGAAAACCCAAAACACCACTCAAATAGCCAAATATTGAAACAAGTCCTTGATTTGCTTGCAGAAACAGTACATAATTCAGCCAATCACTTTTTCTAAAGTTGCTCACTTTTTCACACACAAAATTAACTGGGCATAGAAGAATCACTCATTATTTCTCTGGCCTGGCCATACCCATACACATTGTTTTTCTAACGTGGTCCCACACAAACAAAAGCAAAAAGTAAGTTGATCATATTCAGATTACACAGTAATAGTAATAATTATTAATCTCATCATTTTAATTAAATTATTTATTTATTAGGTATAAGCTTGTTCAAAGTGTGTTCTTAAACAGGAAGTCTTCGGTGGCCCACAACACCAAACAAATTTTATTATACCTGGAATATTATGCACTCCGAACTCACACTTTTGTTTCATTCGTTTCTCTTGTTTAAAATATCTCCCAAACACTTGTCATTAATTATTTCATATATTATTATTTGTTAAAATATAAATTATAATTACTTTATATCCAAATTATCATTATCTCAAAAAAAAGAAAAGGAAATGTCATTTATTTATTTTATTCTAATTAGTTTGATTATGTACCTGGATGTCACTCCGGTTGGAGAAGAATTGGTTGGAGAAGAGTTAAACAAATGTAACTTTTATTTTTAACACTTTTTCTTAAAATAAAAGTGTCACGGCCAATATTCCTGGCTCAAGAAGAGGAGGAGGTTTAATGAAGATATCACGTCCCAATCTTCCTGGCGCAAGAAGAGGAAGAGGTTTAAGTCGCTTAAGCTCAACCCAAGGAATATTCTAGCTGGAAGTTATGTGCTTGATTAACGCATCATTAATTGACAGTTAAAAAACATGTCCTTGATTAATGCATCACTAATTCATAGTTAAAAGGAATGTCTTTAATTAGTGCATTAGTAATTGACAATTAGAAGGAATCCCTAAATTAGTGCATCACTAATTGACACTTATAAGGAATGCCCTAAATTAGTGTGTCATTAATGTAATAGCTAGAATTAGTCCTATAAATACTTGTGAGGTATTGCATTGTAAATCACCAAGTATTTAAGTGATATAATATTATTCTTTGTAAGAGTTTACTCTATCTCTAGAATTCTTGTGTCAATTCTATTAAACGTCGAGTGTTGCGTTGAGTAAGGCTGACTAGTTACTCGTTCTTGCGAAGATCGTAACTAGTGCCGCAAGGATCGTTAGTGAAAAGACTGAGCCTGTGACAATTGGTATTAGAGCTGAAATGAGGAAGAGATCGGAGGAAAGTTCAAAGGTCGTGGACGAAGTAGAGAATCTTTCCCATGGGACCGGAGAAGATGGTAGGAACTCTCGCAAAGTTCAGACGGGAGGATCCAAAACTACCAAAGAAAGAGAGAGATCAAGAGACGCTATCGTTGACAATATCGCTAGGTTGGAGAAGGTAGAACTCACTGTGGCGTACGGACAAGATAATGTCGGGGACCTAGAGGAACACATTGTCGAGCTTGAGAAGGAGAGAGACGAGTTTCGAGAAGGAATGCAAGGTGCCCTGAACGAAGGCTTATCTAAATGTCAAGAGCAAATTCAGATTGTGAAGCAGACCCTCCTTGGTGAAATCAATACCTTGACCGAGAAACTCGAGGTAATGTCATCTAAATTACAAGGCACCGAAGAGGATGTGGCGTTACTCAAAAAGGCGATTGCGCAAGAGTGCGGGCGTGCGCATGTAGGAGTCCCCAACCCGATAAGGATAGACATTCCAAATACTAAAGCGTATTTAGGCGAGAGGAATGCGAAGGAGATCGACAACTTCTTATGGAATCTGTACCAGTATTTCAAAGCACTCGGCCTAGTAGAAGAGGCGAGAAAGATAGATACTGTCACGACATAACTGTAAGACACCATAATGCTGTGGTGGAGGAGAAAAAGTAGTGACATAGAAAGAGGTCTATGTTCTATCAATACTTGGGGTGAATTTAATGAGGAACTTAAGAGACAGTTTTATCATGAAAACGTCATTCGAGAAGCAAGGGCCAAGTTGTGACGGCTCTCACATAGAGGGAGTATCAAGGAGTATGTCAAAGAGTTCATCGCTACTCTTCTTGAAATCCCTAACTATTCAGATGACGAAGCCTTGTTCGCCTTCACTGATGGTCTACAAATTTGGGCGAAGCTGGAGTTGGAACGGCGAGGTGTCTAAGATCTAAACACCACTATTGCCGTGGCTGAATCACTTGTTGAAATGAGAAGACAAGAGAAACCAAAGTCGACCTAAGAGAGGAATGACAAGGGGGAAAATTGTGGAAACCATATCTACAACAATGAAGACCCATTTAAGTTTACCAAAACTCAATGGTAGAGAAGATCGATATGAAAAATATGGAGAGAAACCCCAGATAAAGTGTTTCTTTTGTGAAGGGCCGCACAAAGCAAGAGAGTGCCCAATGAAGAACAAACTATCAGCATTGATGGAGGAGTAAGAATGTCTTCACGATGAAGCTCGATTGGGTCGTTAAACTTAATTAGTGTTGTTACAGCAAAGTTTGATGAGCCAAAATCCGTGAAGAAAGGACGACTATTTGTGGAAACTAAAGTAAGAAATCACATGGTCAAAGCTTTATTGGATACGGGAGCCAACACCAATTTTTTAGAAGTAAAGGAGGCAGGAAGACTGGGGATCATGTACACTAATGAGCAAGGGTGGCTTAAAGCAGTCAACTCGGCACCAAGTGCAACTTATGGAGTTGCTCATAATGTAAAGATTAACTTGGGGGAGTGGACTGGCCTTCTGAATTTCTCCATTATTGACATAGACGACTAAAAAATGGTTCTCGGCATCGAGTTCCTAGACAATGTAAATGTCTTCTACTCCCTTCCGCCAATACGATTTACATTATAGAGCAAGACAATACTTGCATAATACTTTTAACAAGAGAGGGTAAGAGAGAAACTATGTACCTATCTGCCATGCAACTCTCAAAATGTGCGGAGAAGACCCACCCATCATCTTTTGTCACCGTGAAATAAGATGAGAAAAGTGCGTCCAAAGTGAAGATACCTCCAGAAGTTACAACTGTCCTAGAGAAAAGTCATGATGTAATGCCCGCTGGATTATCATAGAAACCCCACCATAAGAGAGAGGTGGATCACAGAGAAGAGTTGGTCAAATGTACTAAACCAGTGGCGGCGGTTCTTTATCATATGAAACCTCCCAAATTGGAGGAATCGAAGAGGCAACCAGAGAAGTTGCCCTTCAAGAAAGAGAAGTGCGAAATAGCCAAGACCGCAAAAATAATGAAGAAATGGGAGGACAAGAAGAGAAGACACTTGGAGTTCGGAGGAAACCAAGTGATAGTAAAACTTCTCCTCCATTAAGGGAGACGATTTTCCAAAGTTCACAAGGGGTTTGTGAGGCAATACGAAGGCCTTTCTTAGAGAAGAAACGGGTTGGAAAGCTAGCATGTCGCTTAAACTTCTATCATATATGGAGACATCATCTAGGCCTACAAGGAGGACACGACGAGGATGTCGCTAGATTGAGTGGAGGAGAATGTCACGGCTCAATCTTCCTGGCCCAAGAAGAGGAGGAGGTTTAAGGAAGATGTCATGGCCCAATCTTCCTGACCCAAGAAGAGGAGGAGGCTTAAGCCCGCTTAAGCTCAACCCAAGGAATATTCTAGTAGGAAGGCATGTGCTTGATTAACGCATCATTAATTGATAGTTAAAAGACATGTCCTTGATTAGTGCATCACTAATTGATAGTTAAAAGGAATGTCCTTGATTAGTGCATCACTAATTGATAATTAGAAAGAATCCCTAAATTAGTGTATCACTAATTGAAACTTATAAGGAATACCCTAAATTAGTATGTCATTAATGTAATAGCTAGAATTAGTCCGATAAATACCTGTGAGGTATTACATATTAAATCACCAAGTATTCAAGTGATATAATATTATTTTTTGTAAGAGTTTTACTCTCTCTCTAGAACTATTGTGTCAATTCTATTAAACGTCGAGTGTTACGTCGAATAAGGCTAACTAGTTACTCGTTCTTGCGAAGATCGTAACTAGTGCCGCATGGATCGTCAGTAAAAGACTAAGTCCGTGACATCTGTCACGGGTAGGGAAAGACAAAACTTATACTTTAAGTGAGCTGAAATCTAAATTGCAAGAAAAAGCTATAAAATCATATGTGGCAGATATGTATATCAAACAAATCCTAAAAAGAATAGCTGCCAAAGAAGATAATTGGAAAGATTTTTCTTATGAACAAGAAATTATTATGTATAAGGCAGAGTTGTTATAGGATCGAGCCCATTAAGAGCAGAAATTATATTGAGACTGTATGGCTCCAATAATGGGAGACACTCAGAAATTCAGGCAACATACCAACGGGTAAAAGCAATGTTCTACTAACCAGGCATAAAGGGTGAAATTTATGAGATGATTAAATCATGCGATGTTTGCCAAAGATTTATAACTGAGAAGATAAAAAATGTGGGATTGCTTCAACTTTTGCCAATTTCGGATAAACAATGGTCAGATATTTCCATGGATTTTATTGAAGGCCTTCCAAAATCTGATGTTTATACAACAATTATGGTGGTGGTGGACATGTTTTCAAAGTATGGTCATTTCTTTTCATTAACTCATCCGTTCTCGGCTTATTAGGTGGCTATGTTATTCATGGAGAATGAGTTTAAATTACATGGATTACCTATCACTATCATCATAGATCATGACTCTATTTTATGAGTCTATTTTGAAAACAATTTTTAAAACTAATCGGGGTACAACACCTTATGGGTTCATCCTATCATTTAGAGACCGATGGACAAATAATGAGGCTGGGCGCCAATGCTTAGAATCGTATTTGCGATGCACATGTGGAGAATGATCGAAGCTTTGGAAACGTTGACATACGTTGGTAGAGTGGTGGTATAATACTTCTTATCATAGTGCAATCAAAATGACACCTTTCGAAGTAGTATATGGGTATATGTCAATATCGATACTCGTCGGGTCAATGCTAAAATCATCAGTGGGGAAGTAGAGGAATTCTTAGCTTAGAGGATGAAAAATCTACAGATATTAAAAGATAATCTACACTTGACATGAAATCATATAAACAAATTTGCTGATAAGTTTAGAGTTGATCGGGAATTTGAAAACAGAAATTAGGTTTACTTAAAGTTGCAGCCTTATAGACAAGTATCGGTAGCAGCAAGAAAGAATCTTAAATTGGCAGTCAAATATTATAGACCATTTAAGATAATTCAGAAAATCAGCAAGGTTGCATATAAGTTGGATTTGCCTGAAACATGTAAGATTTACCCTGTTGATCATGTATGACTGTTAAGAACGAAAATTGTACAAAAAGTCATAATCCAAACGACATTTCCTCTGGCGGCGAATGATGGCTCGATGCTCTTAGGGCCAGTAGAGATATTGGAAAGACGAGCCATGCAAGGAAGAGAGAAGATGATAGTCCAAGTTCTAGTTCAATGGCTACAATCACCTGAGGAGGATGCGACTTGGGAAGATTGGAGTTTTTTTGTTCACAATTTCCGTAGTTCACAGCTCAGTTCAAAATGAAAGGAAAAAGGTCAAATTGAAGAAGAGCATTTTTAACGGAGAAGGGATGTGATGACACACTCTTAGGTTGTTGATACTAGCAATATTGTAAAAGACTACATTCTTTCTTATTACCATTAGGCTTTGAGCCTTTAATATTCTTTCTACCTATCATGTTTTCTCTAAACCTAATCTTGATCTTCTTTTCTTCCTAATTCATGTCTACATTCTTCTATCTAGTTATATTTGTTCCTGTCTAATTATCAAAACACTACAAAATGTTTTTTTTTTAATTTTTAAATATTTTAAGAGAATATACTACATATCGACATTGTTGGAGTGTTCTTGATGAAAATGGAGGTGGTCCCCACTAGGCTCTAAAACGCAGGGGCGTGGTGGGATTTTTCTGAGTTGATAGGGAGCTATCCGTGCGTTGGGCATCGATTGACCGTTTGTCGTGGTTCCATGATCAAGGTTCGATTCTTTACACGCTTAGGTGTTTGCCTTGTTTATTTTAACCTTTGATTTATGTTTTTTCCTTGACTTTTGCTTTAGGTGTTTACCTTGTTTTTTTTAATTAGAATAAATTTCATAAAAATATTTATCCATGGATTTGATCCCAGACCCATACCCCGCTTCATTCTATCAACCCTTGCTTTAGGGTTTGACCTTATGTGTGTGTCCGGGTGCGGCCGCCACCCCGTGTCACCGCCTCGCTACTGGCTGCTACATAGTGGTTGTCCACCATCCACTGACCTTTCATCCCAAATAATTTTTAATCTTTCCCCACATTTTTTTTTTTATATTTAAGGGACTCCAAAACAAAGCAACACAGTATTAATTTTAGATATATTTTCTATTTATTCGAAAGATATAGTCAATAAATTAATTATTTTGAGATTTGATAATACAATATGGTTCCCAAATTATTTATTTATTTAAATTTTGTTCAATGAGTCCGTATAGGAATATTTTCAAAAATAATTCGTTGATTCAAAATTATTTTAAAATTATAATTTAGTGTGTAAAAATGGTGGGTTTACAAATTTTATTTTTAATTAAGTTATTAACTTATGAATTAATTCGTGTATTAACATATATGTTATCTATATTTAGATCAACCCACATCAAGATTTAAATTGATATGAATGAGTGATGCCCAATTATGTTTTTTTTAAATAATTTATGTATATTAAAAATGATAAAAATCATTTAAGCTAGAAAGCATGACATGAGAAAAAAAAAATAGAAGACAAACCATGTTGCCTAATATATTATTTAACTTCTAGGTTCTCGAGAGAAACGATTAATTCTTTGATCAACTCCACCATCTTTCCAGAACGAATCATAGAAAGCGTCATAATAATAGCATTATGAATGACACAAATTGGACGACTACGATTATTGAAAGTTCAACGATTTATCTCAAACTAGATAATCCACTAAAAATAATCGAGATGGTAACCAAAATATGTAAGCATTCATATCAGCTCCCTAACTCCAAACTTCATAGAAACTATCTAAAGACTTGAGTGTCACTTAGTAAATTCCAATAATATCCACACAAGACTCTAGATACTAGTCACTCTCGATAATGCAAAAGTAACTAAGTCGCCGATTTCACATTCTCATGATACATACGCCAACGATTTACCCTAATACAATTTTTTTAATGCACATATCATCCGTTAGAATTTTACCATGAATAGCGCTTCATTCAAAGAATGAGATCTTGGATGGAATATTTGCCTCGTAAAACTTCTCCCAACCAAAACTATATAAGAATTATTTTAGCGAACAAATTGTAACAATGTCTCACATTGAAACTATTTGTTAGGATCTAGGTAGCCGCTAGAGGACCGGGGGTTGGACCGGTTAGCGGTTCTCACTCGTAAGGTGGTGGTTAATCCGGTTAGAGATTAACACCGGGGTTTCAATACTACACAACCTGTCACAAACCCTTGAACTAGGTTCAAGCGCGGAAGAGGTTTGCTTTCAGATTGAAGCAGCACACTTGTTTGATGGACAAGGCCGGTTTCGGATGATGGAGATTTGAAGAATGGTGGGTCGGTTTCGGTAATCTGGAAATTCGGTATGGTTAGTATAGAGTCGGTTTAGAGCGGTGTAGTTGAGTTAATCGGTTAGATAATGAAGCCGACAGAAAGTAAATAACAAGACAGATTTTATGGATGTTCGGAGATAAAACTCCTACGTCACCCCTTCCTCTCGAAACCGCGAGAAGGATATTCACTAAGGAATACAAGTACAATCCGATCGAGACTTATTTCCTGCTAGATAATACTCTTACAATTTACACCGAAATTGTAATACACACTTTAACTTTAGCACTTAGACTTTCTTAGAATAACACAATTTTATCACTTGTAATAAATGCTCTTAACGCTTCACTTGTCTCACTGAGTAGCTCTGTGTCTCGCTATATGTTCCGCATTTACTCTTCTTCAACTGCCCCATTTATAGGTGAAATATGCCAACGGTCATATTTCACTGCCTTGAATCCGATTGGCTGAACAGAGGTGCAGTGATTCAGTGTTTCAGAGATTTAGACCTGCGGTCGTTTCTTCAGACCTGATGGTCAAGCTCAGACCTGACATTATGTCTCAGACCTGGCGGTCTGTTCTTCCGGTTTGTAAGACAAACTTGCTGGGTTTGTCTTTTACTCAATGTAGACACTGTCTGTTGGACAGTTGTCTGTACTTGGAAGATTTCCTTTCTGGCTTATCCTGAAGTGGAAGGATCCGGTAGTACTGTCCTCTGCAGCCTACAGGCTTTCCTCAGACTTGTATGGATATGGAAGTGTTCAGTCTGTTCCTTTGGTATCATTCTCAACAGATACCCAAATTGTCTTCTTGTACTGGTCGGCCGCTTGACTTAGCCGAATGGCTTTTGGTATGAGTGATGTAACCGGACTTCTTCCGGCTATTCCTCTGCCTTGTGGCTGATCGGCTGTTTGATGTTTCCGGTTTTGCTTTGGCCGATCCTTTCTTTGTGCGGTTACGTTCCGAATACTCTTGGTCGGTTTACTAGCTTGACCGGTTAGTTTTTCTTTGGCCGGTTCCGGTTCGGTTCCTTGTTCCTGCATGGAAAGTTTATTTAAGTTAGGTATGTTTGAACCGGTCTGATTTATCTAACAATTTCTCCCTTTTTGATTATTTTATTTAAAATTATCAAAACAAAGTAGGATTGCAACCGTAGGCCGGTTGTTTTGTTTGGCCGGATTTTGAAACTGACTTAGGAGAATTTTTTTTTGAAAAATTTTGAGAAAATTTTTGGAAGAGTCTTTATCTTTTATCTTATCAATTTCTCCCTTTTGATTATTTTATTTAAAATTATCAAAACAAAGTAGGAGTGCAAGAGATGGCCGGTTTCAAAAATAACTTTATATATATATAACCGAAAGAGACAAAATATATAAAAACACTGAGGCAAAGAAAGATAGTCCCTATTCAGAGTCCGAGAAGTCGTATATGCTCTTTTTCTTCTTCGGTTGCTATTGACCGGTCGGTTCGGAAGATCGTCGTTTTATAGACCGTGACCGCAGTTGTTCTTCGACTTCCTCTTCGACTTGGTCGGCCTGCTGCGATTCACTCGGGATGACCGCTTCTGAGACCTCATTTAGCAGCTCGGCTATTTGAACTTTCTTAGGGGCCTCCTTCTTAGGAGCCTCCCTCTTCCGCTTTTTCGGCGCTGAGGCGGAGGCGGCCGCCTTCTTCTTCTTGTTTTCGGCGGCGAATTCTTCCAGCTTCTGTTTTTGCCTTTCCAATCGTGCGGCATCCTCCGCAGTTTGAGCGGCTACTTTCTTTGTGAGCCCCGGGTACTTAGCCTCTGCAATTCGAAGTCGCTCGGCCTCTGCTTCTTCTTCGGTGAGTTGAGTGGAACGCGGTGCCTCCTTTTCTTTACTCATTTCGGCATCCAGCGCATCCTGGATCCTTTTAGCCGTCTCAGCATCGGCCGCTATAGCCGCGGCATCTGCGTTCACCTTTGCCTTTAGCAGTTCGGCAACCTGTTCAGAGAGCGCCTTTAGGTCGGCCACGAGACCCACATTTGTCTTCTCGAGTTCGGAGACCCGTTGAAGTGTTGTGTCAACCAGGTCATCATTCATTGATGTCAACCGTTGATCGGTTTCCCTTTCAAGCCGGTCGAAGTCTTTCTTTAAATCGGAGGTCAAGTCCTCCAAAATTTCGGTTCGCTGAACGTATTTATTGCGCTGAGCTGCCTCTTCCTGCAGATCTTCACCGATTTCTAAGAACCGTTCCTGATTTCTTACCAGAAGACTCCTTGTGGCGTCGGCGAACTGGAGGGCCGAACCAAATATCCTCTGTGATCTATCTTTGAACGGCTGAACCGCGGAGTCTTCAAACTCCTGAATGCGGTTATCAATCAGTTCTGATGTGGAGGCTTCAAGCTTTTGAAGACGGTCCTCAACCCATTCTTTCGTGAAGTCTGAAGCAGGGACTTCCGGTTCTGGAGGAGGGGATTGCCCGGTGAGATTGGGGTCGGCTCTTTCATCGGAATCTTTGGATGCCGCATTCTCCTGTGGAGGTGTTGGGCAGTGTTCCGGAAACGTATCGATCTGGGGAGGAGTATAGACCGGTATTTTCATCCGGCTGCATATGGCCTCTAGCCGTTCGATTTCTTGAGTAAGTTCCCCTTTGGCCTTTTCAAGCCTTGCTAACACCCGCGGCGCTACGGTGTCTTCATGTTCTATCTTTTCGAGTTCCTCCGTAATTTTCCGGATGCGTGTTGTTAGCTTCCGTAATCGGACCTTCGGTTTTAAGAGGCAGGTTCGGCATTGTACCTCTTGGAGTGTGTTGGAGTTTGTAAGGTTCATGAGCATGTCTTCTACCTCCTCCAATCTTTGGATGCACTCCTCGTCTGTATGGCCCGGTAGGATTTCTCTATACGGTGTGCCGTACTGGTGATCGTGCCATTCCAGTAGAGTTCTTCAATTGACTCGGCTCGCTTCTTGACACCCTGAAGGAGTTTCCGAGATATCCTATCAGCCTCTGCTTCTTCGGCCTCCTCCTTCTCTTTGTCGCCGTCCTCGTTACCGGCTTCTTTATCACCTTTCTCTTCATCATCCTCTTCACCACCTTCGGTTGTCTCAAGGTTGGTGTTAGGGTCGGCATCATTGGGGCTCTGAGCCGGATTGTCGGCTTCATTGACCAATCTATCATCCTCGGTCTTCTCCGTGTCGGTTCTCTCAGAGAAGGAAGCCGACTCCTCATCTTCTGTTTGCTGCGGAGGTTCCGAGGAGGTTACTTTCTCCTTTCCTTTGCTTTCAGCATTTGCTTTGGCTGGGGCAGCTTTCTTGGCGGCTTTCTTCTTTCGGCCACCTGTGGAACTGGGGGCCGGCTGCTTCCTTTCTAGGAATTGCCTCGATCTAATGAGGCATCGTTTTGCGACAGCGACGCCGGGACCGACATCGAGATTGAGGTGAAGGAAGATCTTACCTAGAGGAACGGCGTATCCCCACGGCCGGTTTGAATCCGGTTCCACCATATCTATTAGGTTGCTGAACACCGCTTTTGCCCAGTTGACCTCTCTTCCCTCCATCAGACCGATCAACATCTTAATTTTGTCTTTGGTGAGGTTGCTGAAGTTTCCTCCCCTCGCTAGAATCGCCCTTGTGAAGATGTCACATACTGGGATATACTCCGGCTTTAACATTTGTTTGCTGCCGGATGCTTTGATCGGCTCTTTAGTTGCCGATAGAATCTTGCAAGCCGTCTCAAAGGTGTCCTGCTCTATTTCTACCGTTGCATCCTGGCCGGTTGTCGGAAGACGCAAGCTTTCTGCCACCAATGCCTCGGTGAGCTCTATTTCAGAACCGCATACAGTCGCGGTGATTTTGTCGTTGGAGATGGTTGCGGTTTTGAAGAACTCTTCGACCGCATCCTTGTATATAACATGAGGACCGCCGAGGAAATATTCCAGACCGGTTTTGATTAGCCGGTCAGTAACTTCCTTCGCCTCGGACGTACCATTCAACCGGATTTCCTCGAAATCCACCTGAGATAGGAGTCTGAACAAAGCTGAATTACGTCCCATGTTAGAGATTTTGAGAGAGTATGAGAGATAGCCGCTTCAGAAAGTGAGAGAGCTTAGAGAGAGAAAGCAGATTCGCGTGAGAATGAACTAAAATGACCGAGAGTTCCTTTTATAGGCGCGGTTTGGAGACATAACCGTTCCATCAACATTGGGCGGGAAAGTTCCCTCCAAAGCAAATGGGCGGCAAATCATTGGCGGGAACGGATTAGGCGCCAAACTATGGGCGGTAAACCAAAGGGGCGGCATTTTTGGGCGGGAAATTTCCCTCCAAAACTCTTGCTCATGCCATTGATGACGCACCGATTGATGGTACGGTTTCTAACCGGTTATTTTGAGTGATTTTATGTGACCGAATAAGAACGCGGTTTGAAGATGTTAACCGGTTACTTAGATAAACGTTCAAAAAGCACGGTCATTTAAACTGAAATGATATTGAATTCAAGAAATATTGCAGAAAGAAAACCGACAGAAAATTCGTTATTGAAATAGGCATACATAGATAACCGAAAGTACAGCCTATGAAAAAGACATTCTAGAAATTCGGTCTATCGACGAATCCTTGTCTAGGATGTTTGAGGAGGAGACCGGTGTCCCTGGTCCAAACTCCGGCCGGTACCCAAGAATCAGCTTGCTGATATGCTCTGATACCAATTGTTAGGATCTAGGTAGCCGCTAGAGGACCGGGGGTTGGACCGGTTAGCGGTTCTCACTCGTAAGGTGGTGGTTAATCCGGTTAGAGATTAACACCGGGGTTTCAATACTACACAACCTGTCACAAACCCTTGAACTAGGTTCAAGCGCGGAAGAGGTTTGCTTTCAGGTTGAAGCAGCACACTTGTTTGATGGACAAGGCCGGTTTCGGATGATGGAGATTTGAAGAATGGTGGGTCGGTTTCGGTAATCTGGAAATTCGGTATGGTTAGTATAGAGTCGGTTTAGAGCGGTGTAGTTGAGTTAATCGGTTAGATAATGAAGCCGGCAGAAAGTAAATAACAAGACAGATTTTATGGATGTTCGGAGATAAAACTCCTACGTCACCCCTTCCTCTCGAAACCGCGAGAAGGATATTCACTAAGGAATACAAGTACAATCCGATCGAGACTTATTTCCAGTTCGATAATACTCTTACAATTTACACCGAAATTGTAATACACACTTTAACTTTAGCACTTAGGCTTTCTTAGAATAACACAATTTTATCACTTGTAGTAAATGCTCTTAACGCTTCACTTGTCTCACTGAGTAGCTCTATGTCTCGCTATATGTTCCGCATTTACTCTTCTTCAACTGCCCCATTTATAGGTGAAATATGCCAACGTTCATATTTCACTGCCTTGAATCCGATTGGCTGAACATAGGTGCAGTGATTCAGTGTTTCAGAGATTCAGACCTGCGGTCGTTTCTTCAGACCTGATGGTCAAGCTCAGACCTGGCATTATGTCTCAGACCTGGCGGTCTGTTCTTCCGGTTTGTAAGACAAACCTGCTGGGTTTGTCTTTTACTCAATGTAGACACTGTCTGTTGGACAGTTGTCTGTACTTGGAAGATTTCCTTTCTGGCTTATCCCGAAGTGGAAGGATCCGGTAATACTGTCCTCTGCAGCCTACAGGCTTTCCTCAGACTTGTATGGATATGGAAGTGTTCAGTCTGTTCCTTTGGTATCATTCTCAACAGATACCCAAATTGTCTTCTTGTACTGGTCGGCCGCTTGACTTAGCCGAATGGCTTTTGGTATGAGTGATGTAATCGGACTTCTTCCGACTATTCCTCTGCCTTGTGGCTGATCGGCTGTTTGATGTTTCCGGTTTTGCTTTGGCCGATCTTTTCTTTGTGCGGTTACGTTTCGAATACTCTTGGTCGGTTTACTAGCTTGACCGGTTAGTTTTTCTTTGGCCGGTTCCGGTTCGGTTCCTTGTTCCTGCATGGAAAGTTTATTTAAGTTAGGTATGTTTGAACCGGTCTGATTTATCTAACAATTTCTCCCTTTTTGATTATTTTATTTAAAATTATCAAAACAAAGTAGAATTGCAACCGTAGGCCGGTTGTTTTGTTTGGCCGGATTTTGAAACTGACTTAGGAGAATTTTTTTTTGAAAAATTTTGAGAAAAATTTTGGAAGAGTCTTTATCTTTTATCTTATCAATTTCTCCCTTTTTGATTATTTTATTTAAAATTATCAAAACAAAGTAGGAGTGCAAGAGATGGCCGGTTTCAAAAATAACTTTATATATATATAACCGAAAGAGACAAAATATATAAAAACACTGAGGCAAAGAAAGATAGTCCCTATTCAGAGTCCGAGAAGTCGTATTTGCTCTTTTTCTTCTTCGGTTGCTGTTGACCGGTCGGTTCGGAAGATCGTCGTTTTGTAGACCGTGACCGCAGTTGTTCTTCGACTTGGTCGGCCTGCTGCGATTCACTCGGGATGACCGCTTCTGAGACCTCATTTAGCAGCTCGGCTATTTGAACTTTCTTAGGGGCCTCCTTCTTAGGAGCCTCCCTCTTCCGCTTTTCGGCGCTGAGGCGGAGGCGGCCGCCTTCTTCTTCTTGTTTTCGGCGGCGAATTCTTCCAGCTTCTGTTTTTGCCTTTCCAATCGTGCGGCATCCTCCGCAGCTTGAGCGGCTACTTTCTTTGTGAGCCCCGGGTACTTAGCCTCTGCAATTCGAAGTCGCTCAGCCTCTGCTTCTTCTTCGGTGAGTTGAGTGGAACGCGGTGCCTCCTTTTCTTTACTCATTTAGGCATCCAGCGCATCCTGGATCCTTTTAGCCGTCTCAGCATCGGCCGCTATAGCCGCGGCATCTGCGTTCAACTTTGCCTTTAGCAGTTCGGCAACCTGTTCAGAGAGCGCCTTTAGGTCGGCCACGAGACCCACATTTGTCTTCTCGAGTTCGGAGACCCGTTGAAGTGTTGTGTCAACCAGGTCATCATTCATTGATGTCAACCGTTGATCGGTTTCCCTTTCAAGCTGGTTGAAGTCTTTCTTTAAATCGGAGGTCAAGTCCTCCAAAATTTCGGTTCGCTGAACGTATTTATTGCGCTGAGCTGCCTCTTCCTGCAGATCTTCACCGATTTCTAAGAACCGTTCCTGATTTCTTACCAGAAGACTCCTTGTGGCGTCGGCGAACTGGAGGGCCGAACCAAATATCCTCTGTGATCTATCTTTGAACGGCTGAACCGCGGAGTCTTCAAACTCCTGAATGCGGTTATCAATCAGTTCTGATGTGGAGGCTTCAAGCTTTTGAAGACGGTCATCAACCCATTCTTTCGTGAAGTATGAAGCAGGGACTTCCGGTTCTGGAGGAGGGGATTGCCCGGTGAGATTGGGGTCGGCTCTTTCATCGGAATCTTTGGATGCCGCATTCTCCTATGGAGGTGTTGGGTAGTGTTCCGGAAACGTATCGATCTGGGGAGGAGTATAGACCGGTATTTTCATCCGGCTGCATATGGCCTCTAGCCGTTCGATTTCTTGAGTAAGTTCCCCTTTGGCCTTTTCAAGCCTTGCTAACACCCGCGGCGCTACGGTGTCTTCATGTTCTATCTTTTCGAGTTCCTCCGTAATTTTCCGGATGCGTGTTGTTAGCTTCCGTAATCGGACCTTCGGTTTTAAGAGGCAAGTTCGGCATTGTACCTCTTGGAGTGTGTTGGAGTTTGTAAGGTTCATGAGCATGTCTTCTACCTCCTCCAATCTTTGGATGCACTCCTCGTCTGTATGGCCCGGTAGGATTTCTCTATACGGTGTGCCGTACCGGTGATCGTGCCATTCTAGGTAGAGTTCTTCAATTGACTCGGCTCGCTTCTTGACACCCTGAAGGAGTTTCCGAGATATCCTATCAGCCTCTGCTTCTTCGGCCTCCTCCTTCTCTTTGTCGCCGTCCTCGTTACCGGCTTCTTTATCACCTTTCTCTTCATCATCCTCTTCACCACCTTCGGTTGTCTCAAGGTTGGTGTTAGGGTCGGCATCATTGGGGCTCTGAGCCGGATTGTCGGCTTCATTGACCAATCTATCATCCTCGGTCTTCTCCGTGTCGGTTCTCTCAGAGAAGGAAGCCGACTCCTCATCTTCTGTTTGCTGCGGAGGTTCCGAGGAGGTTACTTTCTCCTTTCCTTTGCTTTCAGCCTTTGCTTTGGCTGGGGCAGCTTTCTTGGCGGCTTTCTTCTTTCGGCCACCTGTGGAACTGGGGGCCGGCTGCTTCCTTTCTAGGAATTGCCTCGATCTAATGAGGCATCGTTTTGCGACAGCGACGCCGGGACCGACATCGAGATTGAGGTGAAGGAAGATCTTACCTAGAGGAACGGCGTATCCCCACGGCCGGTTTGAATCCGGTTCCACCATATCTATTAGGTTGCTGAACACCGCTTTTGCCCAGTTGACCTCTCTTCCCTCCATCAGACCGATCAACATCTTGATTTTGTCTTTGGTGAGGTTGCTGAAGTTTCCTCCCCTCGCCAGAATCGCCCTTGCGAAGATGTCACATACTGGGATATACTCCGGCTTTAACATTTGTTTGCTGCCGGATGCTTTGATCGGCTCTTTAGTTGCCGATAGAATCTTGCAAGCCGTCTCAAAGGTGTCCTGCTCTATTTCTGCCGTTGCATCCTAGCCGGTTGTCGGAAGACGCGGGCTTTGTGCCACCAATGCCTCGGTGAGCTCTATTTCAGAACCGCATACAGTCGCGGTGATTTTGTCGTTGGAGATGGTTGCGGTTTTGAAGAACTCTTCGACCGCATCCTTGTATATAACATGAGGACCGCCGAGGAAATATTCCAGACCGGTTTTGATTAGCCGGTCAGTAACTTCCTTCGCCTCGGACGTACCATTCAACCGGATTTCCTCGAAATCCACCTGAGATAGGAGTCTGAACAAAGCCGAATCACGTCCCATGTTAGAGATTTTGAGAGAGTATGAGAGATAGCCGTTTCAGAAAGTGAGAGAGCTTAGAGAGAGAAAGAAGATTCGCGTGAGAATGAACTAAAATGACCGAGAGTTCCTTTTATAGGCGCGGTTTGGAGACATAACCGTCCCATCAACATTGGGCGGGAAAGTTCCCTCCAAAGCAAATGGGCGGCAAACCATTGGCGGGAACGGATTAGGCGCCAAACTATGGGCGGTAAACCAAAGGGGCGGTATTTTTGGGCGGGAAATTTCCCTCCAAAACTCTTGCTCATGCCATTGATGACGCACCGATTGATGGTACGGTTTCTAACCGGTTATTTTGAGTGATTTTATGTGACCGAATAAGAACGCGGTTTGAAGATGTTAACCGGTTACTTAGATAAACGTTCAAAAAGCACGATCATTTAAACTGAAATGATATTGAATTCAAGAAATATTGCAGAAAGAAAACCGACAGAAAATTCGGTATTGAAATAGGCATACATAGATAACCGAAAGTACAGCCTATGAAAAAGACATTCTAGAAATTCGGTCTATCGCCGAATCCTTGTCTAGGATGTTTGAGGAGGAGACCGATGTCCCTGGTCCAAACTCCGGCCGGTACCCAAGAATCAGCTTGCTTATATGCGGTGCATACCCGAGACCTCTCTTAGTCAGCACCATATTCTTGAGGTTTTCGAATATGACCGTGGACCAGTTGATGGCCGATTCGCAGAGGATGTGGGTCATGATGTTGTAGGTATTTCTAGAATACCGTTGATTCGGCGATTGACACAGAATCGAACGAGTCACGATTTCGAGAAGTAGTTGACCGTGACTAGCAAGTTGGGTTTTCGGCCCATAGTGTTCCACCGGAGAGGGGTTGGCCGATAGGTATTGGGTGAGTTCAAATCCCGCAAGGTCCTCTATGGTCGGAAAGTCAGAGAATCCTTCAGTAGGTAGATCGAATAGTGAAGCAAATTCAGCTTCATCGATCTAGAGTGTGTGGTCTCTGACGGTAGAGACGATATATTTCCCCCTGATGCAGGTGCTTCGAAAGAAGGCCTTGACATCGTCTAGGAGGATTGGACCGGCTTCTTCAAGAAAAGGTTGAAGACCGGTTTCAGAGAGAGAGTGGAACATTAACTTTTGTTCAGGACTTCCATCTTCCATGCAAGAGTTGAAGTCAATGCTTAAGAAGTTTCCCAATGTTCGGCTCGGCATGATATTGAGAGTGATGGAATTCAAGATATTTTAGAAGTGCTCTTATGCTTTCGTGTGAGGTAGATGGGTTAGAGAATGACTCCTTATATAGGATCGGTTTTGGAGGGAAAACATAAGCTTTGATTGTTAGTTTTGTTTTATTATGCAAAGGAATCTTTATGTTTCCAAGGTCTTTGGGCAGAGTGCTTTTTGACTATTTGCGGTCTTCGAGGTAAATGTTTGTTGAATGGTGACCAAGTTAGTTAGGTATTAATTGCTTAGTTAGTTGAGAGTTACCCTATCAATTAAAGATCCTTTTTCATTAATGCATTAACAAAAGAGGAGTAAACAGAAGAGACCGATGGAGATGAAACCGAAGAAAAGCATAAAAGAAGCCGAAATGATCATAATGATGTTGGATAAAGATACACCCGGTACGTACAGCCAGATTACCGGGTGCAGGAAGGAGTGACTTAACGTGCGCGGGGAGTGACTTCACAGGGGGGGATTGAAGTGCCTCCTCCTCCAGGCTCTTTCAAACTGATCATAGAATGAATCGGTTGCTTCTCTTGTGAGCACCTGGGCTTGGTTTAGACCTTCGCCGGGACAGGTCGGAACGCCAAGCTCCTCAAGAAGGCGACTTACTTGGGGGATGAGGCCAACTGACCGGGAGCCGATCATCCAAATGAGGACGTCGAATAGCACCCGGGACCAGTTTACCGGCGTACCGGTGACAATGGCCGCCATCATGTTGAAAGCTGCGACGCAGTAGGTGTTGGTGACATCTCTTCCGAAGATGCCCCTTCCTATCACATCGTTGAGGAGCTGATATTCAGCTCTCAGGTGTGACTTATTGCCATGATCATCAACAGGCTCATCCGACCGGGCAAGAGAGAGGGAGACCTCAGCCTTAATATTGGTCGGTGGGTTGAGGTCTGTGATCCCTTGTTTAGGCAGACTAAAGCACCGAGCGAAGTCCTGCTCGGTGAAATCGAAGATAATACCCCCAACCTTGGATTGAATGTGGGTATCAAAATGAGGAGTACCCCTGAATACTCTGACATTATAGTAAAATTCCAGAATGGATTCAGGGTAGACAGTTTGCTTATCGTCCAGAAAATACTGAAGGCCAGTATCTTCCAGAGCCTTAATCATTCTATACACTTCATAGTGTTCGGTACTGGAGCAAGATTCAAAATCAACTTGAAGAATGTTTGAGAACTGAGACATGGTTGCCTTAGTGAGAGGATATGTTTTGTCTTGTGAATGTTTTAGGGAATGTGTGCTTCCCTTAAATACTAGTTTGGGGGCTATCCTATTGTCCAGGTATTGAATGAGATAATGTCTATTGACCGCAGGGTATAAGTTATTGCATGAAATGGGCATGTTTTTCAGACTAGTTTGTCGGTCATAGGCCTGGACTGTGAAAGATATCAAAAGATCTTCACGTCTTTTTAGGCGCGACCTGATTTACTTTGAGAGGGTAATGTTTCAGAACAGATATCCTTAATCCCTGATAACTATTCCTCTTCTGTTTGAAATTCAAATAATCTAGGGTAGCCTGCTTCCGAACCGGTCAGGTATCAGTTGTTCATCCCGATGCGGTTATTTGGTGCATGCACCAAGTAGCCGTTCGGTTTACTCTATCTGATGAACTGGGCGGTTCTTCCACAGACACCCCGAAGATTCGAAGTTCAACAGCTTAGGAAGAATTATCGGTTTTGTCTGTCTGAACCGGTTTCCCTTTAAGCATCCTTTGGAAGGATTTGGCTAATGTCGGTTAAGCCGAGAGTAAGCCTGAATTGAGAAAACTTAGCTTCCTGGAGAGGCTTCGTGAAGATATCGGCTACTTGTTGATCGGTCGATACGTATTCCAGCCGGATATGCTTCAGCGTGACATGCTCCCGGATGAAGTGATGCCTTATGTCGATATGCTTGGTTCTGGAGTGGAGAACCGGGTTGTAGGCGATTGCAATGGCACTTGTATTGTCACAGAAGATCGGGGACTCTTCGGCTATGACACCAAAGTCCTTCAGCTGTTGTTGGATCCAGAGGAGTTGTGAACAACAACTTCCGGCCGCCAAGTATTCAGCCTCCGCGGTTGATGTGGCCACCGATGTCTGTTTCTTACTGTGCCATGACACCAGTCGGTCACCTAGAAATTGGCACGTACCGCTCGTGCTTTTCCTGTCAATCTTACACCCTGCGTAGTCTGCATCTGAGTAACTTGTTAGATTAAAGGAAGAGTCCTTTGGGTACCACAGACCAACTTCAGGTGTGCCTTTAAGATACTTTAGTATCCTCTTTGCGGCTGTGTAATGGGATTGCTTTGGATTTGCTTGAAATCTCCCACACACACCGACCGCAAACAGAATGTCCGGTCTACTCGCAGTTAGGTATAGAAGAGAGCCAATCATTCCCCGGTATGCAATCTGGTCTACCGATTGGCCCTCATCATCCCTGTCCAGTTTGATCGATGAGCTCATTGGAGTAGCCGCCGAGGAGCATGTATCCATTCCAAACTTCTTTAGCAGCTCCTTGGTGTACTTAGGTTGACTGATGAATGTTCCTTCTTTGAGTTGTTTAACCTGAAGACCTAGGAAGAAACTTAATTCTCCCATCATACTCATCTCAAACTTGTCAGTCATCATTTTTGAGAATTTGTCACATAGCTTGGGATCAGTGGAACCGAAAATAATATCATCTACATAAATTTGAACGAGTAGGATATGTTCCTTCTTTTCAAATTTGAACAGGGTTTTATCCACCGAACCGATGGTGAAATCGTGTTGTAATAAAAATGCGGTTAGTGTATCATACCAGGCTCTAGGTGCTTGCTTTAGACCGTATAAAGCTTTATTTAGCCGGTATACATGGTTTGGAAATGCGGCGCTTTTGAAGCCGGGTGGTTGTTCAACATAAACTTCTTCACGTAGATCACCGTTCAGAAATGCACTTTTAACATCCATTTGAAAAACCTTAAAGTTTTTGAAAGCAGCAAAAGCTAGAAAAATCCTAATGGCTTCAATCCTGGCTACAGGAGCAAATGATTCTTCAAAATCAATGCCTTCTTCCTGTTTGTAACCTTGAGCCACTAATCTGGCTTTGTTCCTCGTGACCAAACCGTCCTCATTGAGTTTGTTTCTGAATACCCATCTTGTTCCTATGACCGATTGATCTTTCGGTCTGGGAACTAGGTACCAGACTTTACTACTCTCGAACTGGTTTAACTCTTCTTGCATTCCCAAGATCCAATCCGGATCTGACAATGCTTCATCTATTCTTTTCAGCTCAATCTGGGATATAAACGCGGAATTAAAGTATTCCTCCAGATGTTGACGCCTAGTTCGAACAGGTTTTGAAGGGTCACCTATAATTTGCTCAGGAGGATGTTTACTGTTTCTTCTGAGATTCAGCTCAGGGATGTCTACCAAGTTACCGTTTACTTGATCAAGGCTAGACATGTCGGTAGGCTGAACAGGATTGTCAGACCGACCAACTTCCTCGGATTGGACCGAAGTGTCAGCTTCCTGTTGTGGAACAGCTTGATCCGGCTGGGTTTCAATATTACCCATTTGGTCATGGACAAACCGCCTGAAGACCGGAGTCTCATCTTCACTGTCAGAGTGGATATTATTATTTTCCAATCTGTTGTGTAGATCAAAGCATGATGCAGTATTACTTTCAACCGATTCATCGAAAACAACGTGAAGTGTTTCCTCCATGGTTGCAGTTCTATCATTATACACTCTATATGCTTTACTTACTGCTGAGTAACCTAGCATAATCCCGGTATCAGTTTTTGCATCAAAAACAGAGAGTTGGTTTTTCCCATTTATGTGTATATAACACTTACAACCGAAAATCTTGAGGTATTTAAGTTTGGGAACTCTGTTAAAGTAAACCTCATAAGGTGTTTTGTTGTGAAACTTGTTTATCAAGGACCGGTTTTGTGTATAACATGCGGTGTTGATAGCCTCAGCCCAAAATTTCTGAGCAATGCCGGAATCGGCTATCATGGACCGTGCGGCTTCCTTGAGAGTCCGGTTTCTTCTCTCGGCCAGGCCATTTTGTTGAGGAGTCCTAGCACTAGACAACTCGTGTTTAATGCCGGATTCATCAAGATATGCAGTTAATGTACTATTTGTTAATTCGGTACCTCTATCACTTCGAATGCTATTAATGCGAGTAGATTTTTCATTTTGCAAGCGTTTAAGAAGTGTAATCAGGTTTGATGCGGTTTCTCGTTTAGATGGTAGAAATATTACCCATGTATATCTAGAATAATCATCAATAACTACCATGGTATATAACATGCCTCCTAGGCTGACGACCTGAATCGGTCCAAATAAGTCCATATGAAGAAGATCTAAACACCGGCTAGATTGAATATTTCCTTTACTCTTAAAAGATGACCTAGTCTGTTTACCCATTTGACATGCTGAGCAAACCTTATCCTGGTTAAATACTATATCAGGAATGCCTTCAACTAGCTTTTTACCCCGAATGTAGTTTAAAGTTTTCATGTTTAGGTGGTTTAGTCTCTTATGCCACAACCAGGTTTGATCAGTCTTAGCTATCATGCATATAGGATATTCTACTTTGGTTTTCCAGTCTACCTTGTAGATGTTACCTATCCTATTTCCGGTTAGCAGTACAATGCCTTGAGAGTTCTTGACTAAGCATGCATGTTTAAGAAATTCTACAGTATATCCAGCATCACACATCTGACTAATGCTAAGCAGATTGAAACGTAGGTTTTCAACTAAAAGTACATTATCAATGGTTAGGTTACCATGGACAATCTTACCCTTGCCCACAGTTCTACCTTTTGAGTTGTCACCGAAGGTGATTAGAGCACCGGTTGCTGTTCTGATGTCGGTTAACAAATTGCTGTTTCCGGTCATGTGCCTGGAGCAACCGCTGTCCAAGAACCATTCAGAGTTTCCTAGCTGTTTCTTTGGATCCTGCAAAATGTACATATTTACAACTATTTGGTACCCACATTTACTTGGGTCCACATGCGATTAGTCCCTTGGGTATCCAAACCTTGATAAACCGGACCGTTTTCTTTGCTAAGGTTTTAACTGTCTTTTTGACACTTGGTCTCGTGTATCTCGGTTTTTCTACAAAGTTCTTAAATGATGATGGTCTTCGGTTTGATGATCTATGGTTTGACCTACGCGGTTCAGGAAAGTCTTTCATATGTTTGAGGATTTCGGCTTTTCTTTTCACAGGGTCATGCCATGATTCGGTTGGACCAGCATAGTCGTATTTTAGCTTTTCTTCCCTATAGTATGCGGTCTCTTCTTCTTCAGCGGTCCAGGAGCTTTTAAGAAATTTTACAAAGGGAAGGTTTCCTCTTGCAAGCCTTGCTTTCTCTATGGGTTTTCGGTCTTTGGAGCTATTCTCCGTGTATCCTAGGCCAAACTTGCAACGAGGATGTCTGTAATGTCTATTCATGTTCTTTACTATATCACTAGACCTCTTATATGCGGCCATCTTATATTGAAGTCGGGCATTTTGTTCATCGGTTAGTTCGCTAGCCGGTTCACTAGATTGTTCGGTCTTGGGATCTGACTCGGTTTCTAAAGTATGGTTATCATCAGGTTTTACGACCGGAGGTTCGGTTATGATAGGTACCTCTGGGTCTATCGGAATGGGTATTATATGGTCGGTTCTAAAGTGGAGTTGCTTAGGTAACATGGCTAGTAGGTTCTTATATTCTTCTACCATGTCATTCAATGCGTCATATAACTCGTCTTTAGTAAATTCATCATAGGGGGAATCAAATACCTGTTCCTCGTTTGCCATGAGGCACGTGAGCTCATCATCGCTATCGCTGCGAGCCCACAGACTTCCTCCATCGTTGGCTATTAGTGCTTTCGGTACCTCACTTCCTTCACCGGTCTGTTGATAACTGTTCCGGCTGTCTTGGTTATCCGGTTTCCGAGTATCCCTCCTTGGTTTCCTGCATTCCCATTTAAAATGACCCAAACAATTACAATTATAACATCTTACATTGGATTTGTCGCCGTAGTTGTAGTTTGTTGGTTGACTCCTTTTCATGAACCTTCCAAACTTCTGTGCGAGCATAGCCATGGCATCCTCAGTAAACTGTTCGGCTGTTCTGATAGGTGCTGGGACAGGAGCAACCGGTTCTATAGGTGTAATCAATGCTCTGGTTGAGGTTGAGGCCGAGACTTCTTCTTCAGTTCTGGACCTCATTTCAAACTCATATGCCTTTAGATCTTCGAAGACATCGTGCAGCTTCATCTTGTTTAGGCAGTTTGACTCCCTCATTACCATTGTCTTTATATCCCACGCACTTGGAAGAGATCTCAAAGCTTTCATAATGACCTCTTTATTGTCATACCTCTTTCCAAGTGTTGCAAGCTCATCTAACACACTAGTGAACCGGTCACTGTATTCCTTCATTGTCTCTCCTGGTTTCATTTTCAAACTTTCAAACTTCTGGGTGACCACCATTATCTTGTTCTCTTTTGTTCTTTCATTTCCTTCAAAGATCTGGATAACGGTGTCCCATGTCTCCTTTCCGGTTTTACAATCTCTAATCTTGCAATATGTGTTTCTGTCCACGCTGTTAGAAATCCGGTTTCTTGCATGGTTGTCCAGGTTGTTTCTCCTTCTATCTTCAGCCGTCCATTCCTTTCTGTCCTTATTGATAACTATCGGTCCTTCGGTCAGAATGGACTCCATCTCATCGTCCAAGGTGATTAGGTGTAGATACATCCGTGCCTTCCAGTTGGCAAAGTCTTCACCTTCTAGCATTGGAGGCCTATCTTGAAACATGCTTGCTTGAGTATTGAATACCAACTGCTCTGATACCAATTGTTAGGATCTAGGTAGCCGCTAAAGGACCGGGGGTTGGACCGGTTAGCGGTTCTCACTCGTAAGGTGGTGGTTAATCCGGTTAGAGATTAACACCGGGGTTTCAATACTACACAACCTGTCACAAACCCTTGAACTAGGTTCAAGCGCGGAAGAGGTTTGCTTTCAGGTTGAAGCAGCACACTTGTTTGATGGACAAGGCCGGTTTCGGATGATGGAGATTTGAAGAATGGTGGGTCGGTTTCGGTAATCTGGAAATTCGGTATGGTTAGTATAGAGTCGGTTTAGAGCGGTGTAGTTGAGTTAATCGATTAGATAATGAAGCCGGCAGAAAGTAAATAACAAGACAGATTTTATGGATGTTCGGAGATAAAACTCCTACGTCACCCCTTCCTCTCGAAACCGCGAGAAGGATATTCACTAAGGAATACAAGTACAATCCGATCGAGACTTATTTCCTGCTTGATAATACTCTTACAATTTACACCGAAATTGTAATACACACTTTAACTTTAGCACTTAGGCTTTCTTAGAATAACACAATTTTATCACTTGTAGTAAATGCTCTTAACGCTTCACTTGTCTCACTGAGTAGCTCTGTGTCTCGCTATATGTTCCGCATTTACTCTTCTTCAACTGCCCTATTTATAGGTGAAATATGCCAACGGTCATATTTCACTGGCTTGAATCCGATTGGCTGAACAGAGGTGCAGTGATTCAGTGTTTCAGAGATTCAGACCTGCGGTCGTTTCTTCAGACCTGATGGTCAAGCTCAGACCTGGCATTATGTCTCAGACCTGGCGGTCTGTTCTTCCGGTTTGTAAGACAAACCTGCTGGGTTTGTCTTTTACTCAATGTAGACACTATCTGTTGGACAGTTGTCTGTACTTGGAAGATTTCCTTTCTGGCTTATCCCGAAGTGGAAGGATCCGGTAGTACTGTCCTCTGCAGCCTACAGGCTTTCCTCAGACTTGTATGGATATGGAAGTGTTCAGTCTGTTCCTTTGGTATCATTCTCAACAGATACCCAAATTATCTTCTTGTACTGGTCGGCCGCTTGACTTAGCCGAATGGCTTTTGGTATGAGTGATGTAACCGGACTTCTTCCGGCTATTCCTCTGCCTTGTGGCTGATCGGCTGTTTGATGTTTCCGGTTTTGCTTTGGCCGATCCTTTCTTTGTGCGGTTACGTTCCGAATACTCTTGGTCGGTTTACTAGCTTGACCGGTTAGTTTTTCTTTGGCTGGTTCCGGTTCGGTTCCTTGTTCCTGCATGGAAAGTTTATTTAAGTTAGGTATGTTTGAACCGGTCTGATTTATCTAACACTATTCATGTCTTACCAACACATGATGTTTGTTTAGACGGGGACACTTGTTTACGTCATACCAAAAACAAAACTATATTATGGGAAAAACTATCCATAATGTTTAATCTCATTCTATATCTAATTCGATTCGCGAACCAACTAGACCGAGGATCAAACATTCCTTAACTATGACATTTCTTCATATAACAATAGAGGCAAGCTCATAATACATCGACGTTAGACTTTTGACACAATACCAAGTGTTGTCCCAAAAAATGATCGAAGATCTGTCCTCACAATGAACTACTCGCAAAAAAACTCTTCCACATATAATAAATTCCCCTCTAAATGTTATACCCCACTAAATGATTAGACATTTTGGTGAACCAACTAAACCGATCTTGACCATACTTAATTTGATCATCGGTACCCAAAGACTATTCAGTTCCATTGAAAATCTACTTCACAATCTTTATAGAAGAGTCTTATTAAAGGAAACAAGATCGCGAATGTTTAATCCTCATTAATCTTTAAAACATTTATCCCAACTAACTATATAACAAAACGATGAATTAAAATATCTTTATAAAAATTTACACTCTCAACTTTTACCAAACATTGTACTAAAAGAGATGAGCTACATGACAATTAAGAAAAGTATTATAATATATAATAAACTAAGTAGAAAAAGTACCGTTTGTAACGGATGTAAGTTGTGAGTACTTAATGATATAAGTAGTGTTTGGTTGGTGGTACAAAAATATATAACACTATTGGGTATAGTATAAACTATACTAATAATGTTGGTTATATTTTTACTATTAATATAAATTTATATCACTATAGTGATTATATTTGGTATAAAATAGTACTAGAACTCTAGGTACAATTATTATATTTCTTAAATTTTAATTTCTTGTTATACCTTTTATTAATATTATATATAACTTATTATTCATTTTTAATATATTTTTAAATAGTTTATTATTTTAATTTTTTTTTATAACTATAATTTTATTAATTATTATTTTCTATATTTACTTATATTTTAAATAATATTGTTTATTTTAAGTTTATTTTATTATAATTATTAATAATATTTAAATTAAATAAATATAATTTGCATTTTATATTATAATTAATTTTTTATATTTTAATTAAAATTACATTAATTATTAAATAATAATAGTACAATAATTTATAATAAAAATATATAAAATAATAATAATGATTTTAAATTCATGTTTATACTATATACCAAACATTAAATTATAAATCATATACAATTTATACTATGTCTTATAATTCATATCAAACATCAATAATCTATACTATTTATACCTTGTTATAATTTATATTTTTATACAACTTATACTCTATATAATTTGTATCACGTACCAAATGTTACCATATAGTATCTATGACAACTTTATAAAGTTGTTACTGATATGTAGTATTAGTAACGACTTTATAAGACCGTTACTGACATGTAGTATCTGTAACGGCTCAAAGAAAAATCGTTACCAATATTATAGTTTTTTTTTCCTTTTTTGAATCAAGGGTATCAGTAACAGTTCTAAAGAATGCTGTTATAAAAACTTCTTCAATATAAGTAACAGTTCTATAAAAAGCCGTTATAAATACCCCGTATGACGATTCATTCTCTGAAATAAGAGTATCTTTAACAACATTGACATAAAACCGTTACAGATAATATAGTTTATGTAACGACACTTTGAAATACCTTTACAAATACCACATCTATCGATTGAATTTCCAAAACGTGGGTATTTGTGCTTTTCAAAGTGTCGTTACAGAAACTTCTATATTATCTGTAACGACTCTATGTCAATGTCGTTACTAGTACTCATTAGATGAGCATTTGTAACGGCGCACGACATTGTCGTTACTGATACCCCTTTAATTTACCCGAAAGCCTTTTTTCTTCTTTTTTCTTCTCTCTTTCTTCTCCGCTGCCATTCCTGTGCTCATGTTGCCGTCGTTCCTGAGCTCCTATTGATGTTGTCGTTCTTCATGTTAGTCTATCTTCTCTTTTCTTCTTTCTTTATTCCGTGCGTTAGGTTAGATATATATGTTAGATAAGTTAGATTATTTGTATGTTAAATATGTTATATAATGTTAGATTATTTGTATGTTAGATGATGTTAGATTAATGGATTGTATGTTAAACATGTTAGATTATTTGTATGTTAGATGATGTTAGTTAGTTGAATTGTATGTTAGACATGTTAAATTATTTGTATGTTAGATAATGTTAAATTATTGGATTGTATGTTAATTAGATATGTTAGATTATTGGCCTAGATATATAAATGATTTAGAAATGATATATTTTATTTGACATAATAATATTTTTTCTAATCCCAATTGAAGTTCCCGACAAAACAAGGATTACTATATGTCAGATTAATCCAAAATATATCAAGGGGTTGACAATTTCATAAGGAATAATATGTGATGCCAGGTTCGATTTCAGATTTTTGCAAAGAATGGAAATGGTAAATTTGACTTTCATCATCGAAAATAATATTGATTATGATCCTTATTATTGTTTGGTAGGTCTAGCTTCAACACATCACATTAAGGCTCTGGTCGACAAGTTGTGCGTGGGACTTTGCTTTTATTTATTTTTGTATTTGTTGGGTTAAGGTCTTAGTTCACCCGACCATGCATGGGCTGTCATTTTCTTATTATGTCATTTTTAAACTCTTAAAATATTTTATTAATTTTTTCAACTTACATTTATTAAAGAAAATAAATAAATCTCTTACAAATTAGTTATTATTTTTTTGAATATAAGAATGATTCCATTAAAGTAATTCAATTTTAATCAACATAAAATTAAAATTCTAATTCTAAATTTATAATAGACTCACAGTTTATATATATGGGTTTTCTTTTCTTTTTTTAATTTTTTTTATGTTGTCTAATCAAAGTGATAAATAAGATTAAATAAAAATTTGTAAAATAAATAAACAGAAAACAATTAAGAAAAATAGACAAAATCGTCATAATCAAGTAGCAATGGGAACCGCAGGGACATGAGACATTGATAAATTTCTAAATAAAAAAGAAGAAATAAAGATATCAAACAAACCCCCACTTTAAAGGAGTTAGAGTGATAAATAAGATAACAAAAATTCATTAAAAAAACTACCAAAAACCATTAAGAATCAATTATCAACCAACATTGCGAGTTGAAATCCAACAATATGTAGACATACAATAGGACTGGAAGAAGTTTTGCTGGTAGTGCTTGTTGATATATTTTCACTTATGCTATGTGTGCCCAATTTCGATCGAAGTTGTTGATGAAATCATTAAGGAACTATTCATAATGTAACAAAACATTATAATAGTCATAAGTCTAGATCTTATAACCAAATTACGTAATATTTCAATACACTCTACAAAAATAATTGTCAAACGAGTGACACATAAGAAAGAGAAACCAAACACGAACAATATCAAAGAATACATAGGACATATTAAAAATCTAAACAATTATAATTAAGAAAACAGAAAACAATTAAGAAACATAGAAAAAATCATCATAATTAAGTAGCAATGGAAACGACAGGGACATGGGACATTGATTAATTTCTAAATAATAAAAAAAAGAAGAAATAAAGATATCAAACAAACCCGGCCACTTTAGAAGAGTTAGAGTGATAAATAAGATAAAAACAAAAACTCATAAAAAAAACTACCAAAATCAATTAAGAATAATAGATAAAATCGAAGATTATCAACCAACAATGCGAGTTGGCACAAGAGACATGAGACATTGCCTCAAAATTAGGAAATCCACCAATATGCACACATACAATAGAGGTGGAAGAAGTTTTGCTGGATAAATGTTATGTGTGCCCAACTTGAACGCAATTGATGATAAAATCATTAAGGAACTATTAATAATGTAACAAAATATTATAATAGTCTTAAATAAGGCTGTCAAAATCGAGAGTTTACGTAAAATTATTGGTCAGTTGTAAACTCGTAAAATCTAGAGTTTACTCGAAATCGTAAGAGTTTAATTTTAAAAAATAATAGTTATATTTTATTATTATTTATATATATAATAAAATATTTTATATTTAATCAATTTAATTTTTTTCATATATTTAAATATTAAATTAATTAAAAATTAATAATAAATAAATAAAACTATTAAAATATTATACTTACAAAATTAATTATATTAATTTATTTATTTATTTGAATAAATAATAACTTTATTTTTTAATTTTAAAATATAATTTTTTTTAAACGTAAAATCGTATAAAATCGTAAAATCTTATTATCGTAAATTTAAAAAAATCGTAAGAGTTTACATATTTAAGAGTTTACTTAAAATCAGACTCGTTAACCTTCCGTGAAATCGTAAAATCGTAAGATTTTAAGAGTTAACTCGAGATTCTAAGAGGCTTGGTCATAACTTTAGACGCAATATTTCAATATACTCAACAAAAATATTTGTCAAACAAAAGACAGCGTAAGAAAAAAAAATCTAAACACTAACAAGATCAAAGAATACATAAGACATTCAATTGTAAAATCTAGACAAGAAAGGTAAAAATCTCATTCATTTGAATTCACTTGAACAATGAATTCTCTGAAATTCATGATTAAAAGGATGCATCATTTACAAATAAATTATCTTAAATATAATGTTTATTCTCTTTGCAGAGATATTTGCTCTTTCCAAGACATTAAGGAGAATCATGCAAACCATCCATTCATAGACTGTCAAAAGCTCATATGTACTTCTTATTAGATAAACTGTATATAATCTTAGGCCTTATTCTTTTTGGGTTATTCAAATAATTATAACTCAAAAAACATCGTCTTCTACACCATCACATAACTCAAAAAAACATCATATCAATTGAACCTGAGAATATAAGTAATATTTTTTTCACTTGAAATACTCTATATATGTTAAAAGAATTATTAATACATAATTTGATTTATTTTTGAAGCCATAAAAGTAGACTGTAATAGATTAAAAAGAAAGGAAAGAAGAGCTTTCATATTTTTATCCTTTTCCAGTAATAAAGTAAAGACAATAAAAAGAATAGTCCACATAAATAATAATAACATAAGTAAAAAAAAGAAACAAATGAACTTTTAAAACTTGGACTCTATTTAAGAAAAAAGAACCAATAAAAGTTCTCTCACCATTTTGTTATGTTTTGTTTGGATAATGAAAAAGTACAAATTACCAAATCCATCACTTCAATTTCATTGGGCTTCAATTGGGTCATCATTTCAATGGCCCATTTAATATCTCTTCGTCTTCGCCTTCCTTTTCGCCTTACAAGCTGGTAACGGCTTCCCACATAGGCACAAATTATGAGCATAAGCCACCTCCTTGAACACATTCAACGGTCTCCCTTGTGGAATTTCTCCACAAAGTCTATTAGACCTGAAATTTACATGCCTCAAATTCTCTATTCCCAACAATTCCGCCGGAATCCTCCCCGACAGCCCATTCACAGATAAATCCAGCCATCCTAGTTTTAACAGGAGTCCTACACTCTGTGGAATGGTGCCTGTTATCTGATTCCTCGAGATATCTAGTCTCTCGAGTTCAATCATGCTGGAAATCGAATTGGGTATGTGCCCAATAATCTGGTTTCTTGATATATTCATTTCCTTCAACCTCCCAAAGTTACTCAACTCGGGAATACTTCCTGAAATCTGATTGTTCGACACATCCACCACTTCAAGAAACCTGCTTGTTCTGCTGTTAACGATTGTTGACAGATTTCCTTTCAGTTGATTACTTGATAGCTTGGCCTGTTGTAAATTAATCGCCTTTGAGAACAAATTCGCTAACCCAGATGTGAAATAGTTGTCGGATAGGTCAATAGCGGACAAGATTTCTGGCTGTATGAAAATTGGAAGTGTTCCCTTAAGACTGCAACCTGCTAGATTAACAGTCGAAAGGTTTCTGTTTGTTACCCATTGAGGAACTGTATCCAAGATGAAGTTATTATAGGACAAGTCAATTGACAGTAGAGAAGGGATGCCAATTGAGAAGGCAATAGGAAGTGGGTTTGAAAGACTGTTTCTTGATAAGTTAAGGTTCCAAAGATTTTGGAGACCAGAAATGGATTCCGGGATTTGACCACTCAAGTTGTTAACACTCAATGAAAGTGTGGTAAGAGTTTTTAGGTTTCCGATTTGTGAAGGGATTAATCCTTTCAATTGGTTATTACTCAAGGACAAGTCATTTAGATTGACCAGATTGGATAAAGAAATGGGTATTTTTCCAGAGAACATATTATTGGAAAAATCGAGATTTGTTAAATTAACCAACTGCCCTATGAAATCAGGTATCAACCCAGATAACGAATTGAAGCTGAGATCAAGATACTGTAAATTAATGAAATTCTTGAACGATAATGGAATTGGACCTGTGAACTGGTTTCTACCCAAATTTAGCTGGAGAAGATTCTTGAAATTCCCTAAAGATGGAGGAATTTGGCCTTCCAGCTTGTTTCCACTTAAAGAGAGAGTCTTTAATAAAGGTAAGTTACCTAAACTTGGAAGGATGATCCCTTGAATTGAATTATCCTCCAGAACAAGAGCAGTTAGCCTGGTTAGATTTGAGAAGCTCTCAGGAATAGGCCCTTCAATTCTTTTCAATCCACTTAGAACCATCACTTCCAAAAACTCTAATCTACCCAATGAAGGAGACAGAGTTCCCTTCATGAAGATACCCTTATCAGAAGCAGACGGACTCTGAACTATGAGACCAGTGACCCTCCCCGAAGATGAATCGCACTGAATCCCTTCCCAACCGCCTCCGCAGCAGTCTTTACCGGTCCAAGTTGACATAGTATCAGTAGTGTCCTTCAAGATCCTGGCTTTAAAGTCGAGGAGAGAGAGTCTGTCTGTTTCCGAACAGGGTGTAGTAGTAATCTCAGTCCGAATCAAGGCAAAGAGGGTAAGTAAAAGGAAAAGATTGAAGACCCATTTCAGATGATGCATTTTCGGGAGGAGAAATTTGATCTGAAGAAACAAACGGTCACAAAAACAACTCAGCAGGATTCTGGCTGAGTCTGTCAGAGGAGGAAGAAGAAGGGTTTTTTAAGAGGGGTTTTTTTGAAAAGGAGAGACATGAGATTATATTCCTTAACGTAGACAAGAAGGTTTAATGATGATGAGATTATATTGGTCTTGTATTTATAGCTAACTCTCCCACCACAAAGGGTAACAAACAGTAATTTTTTTTTTTATCTTCTCTGGAAGGGGGGAGTGTAAGTTTAAATAGATTCACATGTTGATTTCAGACCGTTGGATTGATTCACGAGGACTTAAGGGACCAGTTGAACGTTGGAGCGCACTGGATTCAAATTGTTCCGTTGTCTTTAAATTTTTTAAATTTTTATTTATTTTTTAACTTCACTTGTGATTTTGTAGTCCACAGCTTTCTCACTCATTACTCTGATTTCCTATTGTTTGGTCTGAAAACTTTGGTAATAAGTCTGATCCAATGAATGGCTCCGCAGCGTGTTAATATGAACCGCATTATCTAAGCCGTCTGCTTCATTAACAAAAACAAATAAATTAAACTACCCGTTATATCAAACACAGCTGTGATTTATAAGAATAGTTTTGCATTATTACTAAGAAAGGGACTGCCTGAAACAACACACCATGGGCATGTTTTTTATATCCATTTTTTATGGTTACTTAATTGTGTCTAATATTATAACATTTACATTATATATTAATATCACATAATTATTTCAATATGATATGGATCCATATCTAAATAAAATATATTGAAATCATGCAACTGAAATATGACATAATATATGTACATGTTTAGTATCATTCCACAATGTATTATTCCATTCTGTATATAAAAAAATAATCTCCCAAAAGTGTTTTTGGTTGTTATTGCGATTATGATGATCAACAAAAGAATCGCTATGATTTATTTTGTCTAACTAATACTATTGTTGATAAGTTGTTTGACTTAATTCTCCTCAATTTTGTTGTTTATAAAATTTTGGGTCACTTTTCTCTTTCGTATTTCGACAATAAAGGAGACGTACACTATTAGGCATATCTTGACCAAATTACCAAGGGTTATTTGACGAAATCAACTTAAAGATGCCCTTATTTGCATCCGTGGTCACCCCATAATTTTTATTGCTCTGGTGATCACTTTAATTTTTTTTGACGAAAATACCCTCATCGCGTAACGCGAAGGGCATTCACGTTACGTGAGGTGGAAAAGTTCTTTATATAAATACTCAAATATTTTTATTTTGTTATTTTACCTTCTCCCTCTTCTCTCTCTACTCCTCGTTCTCTCTTAGACGGCGACGGCGGCGGCGGAACCCTAAACGAACACATCATACAAATCGATACCCAAACCTCCGTTTTAATATCATGTGTTCATCATACAGATCGATTTATGTTCTTATTTCCATTATCTTCATCTTCAAACTCTAAACCATGAGGTTGTTCTTATTGTTCATATTAGTTCATATTTTATTCATCTTGTTGTTCATATTGGTTTTCATATTTGTTGTTCATATTGTCGATGATGATATATGCAGATAATCTTGTCGATGATCATATGAGTTCCGTTTTAGAGAAGATTCACTTTTCGTTTCACGGTTTGCTAAGGACTTCACATTTCGTGAAGTACTTCGCGTTTCGCTAAGGGTTAAGATTTTTTATTATTTATAGTTAATCATGACTTCATTTGAGAATGTATCAACATCACTCACGGTTTTGAAGAGAATGCTTCGTGTATAGTAAACCTTTCTCTTTAACATCTTTTTGTGATGCTTCTTTTCCACTAGCTTCCAATTAGAATTTCCTTGGGTGCTTAACGCTAAAATAAAGACTTATGTTGATGCTGCAGTGGTGGTCTTTTTTTAGAAGGAATCGAGATTGCAAAAATTTGGCAAGCTTCAAGGGCATTTTTTATTTTAATTTATCTTACAGTCTGTTGTTTCTGATGGGTAAGTTGAATTTGATCCAGGTTGGATAAAGGTGTTATTGTATATATTTGTGATAGTAAAGGTGTTCGTGACATTTACGACACTAATGGAAGCAGTGCATTGACAACCACTGAGTCACTTGTTGTGCTGGTTATAAATAGATGTAACTAGTCCCGAGAACCAAGGAAGAAAGAGGAGTAGTGCTGCTGATTATGAATATGATGATGATGATCATCATGATCAAGAAGAAAACTCATCAAGAAGAAGAAGAAGAGATGAACTTGAACTTTATTATGGATTTCCAGGAAGATTAGCTCCATGGTTCTGTTGGGCAAAGTGTCTATGCTGATTGATTCATTGATTGATATATGTAACTATGTATTTGTGATCAAATTCATCCCTTACACATAAAAGTTGCAGATTTATATATATAAATATATGTTCTTCTATTTGATTAATTTCAATTGTTAGACAAAAATGTGTTATTGTATTGCTAATATACCTTATCAATAGTATACCTTATCAAAAGATGAACAACTTTGGGATATTATAAGTTGGAATATTATTATAATACATGCTTTAATTAATTACTAAATAGTAAGTTACCTTTCCCTACCCAAAAGTTGAACAAATTCAAACTACCAACAACACACATAATAAGAACATACATAAACAACATACATAATAAGAACACATCAACACACATTTATTAACTAATTCTTCATCATCCTTAAATCAATGAAGAACAATTAAGACTTGTTTTTCAGAGTGTTAGTGATATCAATTACAAAACGGTATCTCACATTCGCCTTCACCAATCGCTCCATCGCAATGCTCACATCATTGATCGAAACAACCTCAATATATGCAGTTATACCATGTTTCGCAACAAAATCAATCATCTCTTAAGTCTCCTTTATTCCCCCAATATTACTCCCAACAGTTATCTTCATTCCTGCACAACATTCATCCAAATTCAACAATAACCAAACCAAATAATCAAATCTATCTTACCAACTTACCCATGATTAACGAGAACGAATGTAAATTAAGAAGCTTTTTAGGCGCCCCAATAATAACAATCTTTCCATGTCTCTTCATCTGATCAGGATCACTACTAATCAAGAACGAATCAGCACCGAGCCTCTCAATCACCTCATTCTTCTTGCTAATCGAAGTACTAATAACAGTCACATTAGCACCAAAATCCTTGGAAAACTTAACCGCACAATGACCTAACCCACCAAGACCCACCACACCTAAATTGATTCCTGGCTTATCCAAACCAAAGTACCTTAAAGGACTATAAGTTGTAATTCCAACGTAGAGAAGAGGAATAACCGCATCAAGAGGAAGATTGTCAAGTATTTTGAAAATGAAATGTTCATCTAATACCATGATGTCTGAATATCGTCCAGAATACTTCAACTGAAATAGAAAACATGAATGGATAAATAATACAATTGAAGTCATTATCCATTAAATATGCGAAAAGGGAAGGCCCTTCGCGAAATGGGAAGGCCCTTCGCGAAACCTGAAAGTCCTTCGCGTAACGGGAAGGCCTTCGCATAACAGGAAGGCCTTCACGAAACGGAAAGACCCTTTGCAAAACATAACCAAATCAGAGTATCATAGTGGTGGTGATTCAGAATCGAATCAGAATTAGAACCGGATGTCCCATTCATTTAAATAAACAATAAATAACAAACGAACCAGTTGCCACAATGTTCGTGCTCGTCGTGCTCATTTTGGTGTCCGTCGTCGAAGATTACTGCCGCCGTTTAAGGTTAGAGAGAAGGAGGAGAAGAGCGGGAAGAAAGAGAAGGAGAAGAAGAGAAATGAAAAAAAGATGCCAAAGTTATGTTATATAGTAAGGGTATTCTGGACTTTTCACACTTTTTTACTTTGCGTAACACGAAGGCCCTTCGCGTTACGCGATGAGGGTATTTTCGTCAAAAAAATAAAGAGGTCACTAGAGCAGTAAAAATTATGGGGTGACCACGAATGTAAATAAGGGCATCTTTATGGTCATTTCGTTAAATCTCCCGATTACCAATGGGTCTAAATATAGTCCTTAATAAACCCATTTAATATCGATAAAGCTGAATCTGTTTACCAGTATATATTAAATGGTATTGAGAACGATATTTTAACCACAATCATAATTAAGAGGCTTAAAAAAACTTTTCATATTCGTCTTCCGTGCGCATTCTATCTTTTTTATCGTCACCGAAACACATTCTCTGTTCCTATTAACCCTATAGCTGAAGCACTCTCTACGTAGTCCTCCCACTAAAACCCTCAAGAACCCTCTCCGAAGAACTCAAATCGAAACCCTCCAAAGCACTCCGTCGAAACCCTCCCGTTGAAACACTTTCGTCGAAGCCCAAACACATTCTCTCTTCCTACTAGCCCTCTATCCGAAGCACTCCCTCCAATGCACTCCAATTGAAGCCCTCCGAAGCATTCCATCGAAACCCTCTTGTCGAAGCCCTCCCGCTGAAACACTTTTTTCGAAGCCCTTCGGACGAATCCCTTCAGTTGAATCGTCTCCTAACCTCTGTAAGTAAGCATTATTAAATTTCATCTGATAACTTTAATATCTATTATACAAGCTCTCATTCTTCTTTACATGGATTTGAGCAAACAAAATAAGGTATTGATAATGTTTCATTTACTATTATTTCTCTATTTTGGTCCTAAAGTCAGGTTAGTTTCAATGTCATGTAGACAAAACTCAAGTCTTATATGTTTTGTCTATTAATTTTGTTGATTTTTCTTCTTTTTATATTTAGTATAACCAAACTCAAACCTTCTATGTATTTTTTATTTAGTTATGCATAACATATTGGTTTTTATGTCTTGTATGCTTTTAAATGTTTCATTAGAATAAAATATATCATGTGCAAGTGAAATCATTTTATTCTAAATATATCATTAATTAAACATAAGTTCACTCGTACATGATATATTTTGTGGAATTGAGCATAAGGTTTTGTGGCCCAATTTGGTGTGCCTTAATGTTAGGTACAAAAGAGAAGGAAGATATGTGTGATTATTTGTTGGATTCAAAAACACATGAAATCACATAATGGTGAATATGTCAATCAAATCGTATTATTATGAAAATGTCAACTAAATCGCCACGAGATCATATCATGGTGGAGATGTCAAAGATATCACATGATCTTTACCCTAATATTGAATTTAAAAGCCTATATATATATATACATTGTAAACGAGAAGAGATCATGAGACTAAAACCTAGAACAAACAAAGAGAGTTAGAGTTTGTAATTCTTATTATAATTATATTGAATCGATTCTCCAAAATTAGGACGTATGACATTGATGGTTCAAACCTGGGTAAGATTCTTGCGTCGTTATTTTCGTTCTTTCTTATTTTTACGTTATTGTTATGCATTCCAACACAGTTTCTATTATTCTGTTTCATTCATATGGTGATAGTGTTAGATAAAATTAGACCGGTTCACAGAACTTAACATAAATAAACCTTCCATGTAGGAACAAGGAACCGGACCGGTCAAACAAATGAACCGGCTAAGAAGACTAGCCGGTCAAGCTACTAAACGACCAGGAACATTTGGAACATCACCGCACAAAGTAAGGATCGGCCAGAACTAAAAACCGGAAACACCAGACAGCCGATCAGCCACAAGGCAAAGGAATAACCGGAAGCTGTCCGGTTAAACCAATCACACCGGAAGCCATTCGGTCAAGTCAAAAGACCGACCAGTATAAGAAGATACTTCGTGTATCTGTTGAAGATGATACCAAAGGAACAGACTGAACACTTCCATATCCATACAAGTCTGAGGAAAGTCTGCATGCTGCAGAAGACAGTCCTACATGATCTTTCCACTTCGGGATAAGTCAGAAAGGAAATCTTCCAAGTACAGACAATTGTCTAACCAACAATTACCTCATTGAGTAAAAGACAAACCTAGCAGGTTTGTCTTACACACTGGAAAAACAGACTGCCAAGTCTGCAGAGTTGACCGCCAGGTCTGAACAGATGACCGCAGAGTCTGAATCACTAAACCTCTGCTCAGCCAATCAGATTCAAGAAAGTGAAATATGACCGTTGGCATATTTCACCTATAAAAGGAGCAGTTGAAGAAGAGTAAATGCGGGACATATTGGGACACAAGCAATATAGCGAGCATTTAATTTACAAGTGAAAACAGTGTGTTCTATCTCTAGAGAAAGCCTAAGTGCTAAAGTTGAAGTGTGTATTTTACAATTTCGGTTTAAATTGTAAGGGTGTTATCGAGCAGAAAATAAGCCTCGATCGGATTGTACTTGTATTCCTTAGTGAATATCCTTCTCGCGGTTTCGAGAGGAAGGGGTGACGTAGGAGTTTTATCTCCGAACATCCATAAAATCTGTTGTGTTATTTACTTTCTGCCGGTTCCATTTTCTAACCGACCCGTACTAACTTACCTACACCGCTCTAACCTACTTAACCCTATCCAAACCGGACAGCCAGGTTACAAAAACCGACCCATCAACTTTCAAACCTATATCATCCGAAACCGGTTCTGCCTATCATACTAGTGTGCTGCTTCAACCTGAAACAAACCTCTTCCGCGCTTGAACCTAGTTCAAGGGTTTGTGACAGTTTGTGTAGTATTGAAACCCAGTGTTAATCTCTAACTGGATTAATCACCACCCTTTGAGTGAGACGCGCTAACCGGTCCAACCCCGGTCCTCCAACGGCGACCTAGATCCTAACATATATTTTTTCACCACAAACTGGTATTAGAGCCAAGTTAGGCTAAGGCGGTGACGGTTCGATTTTTTTGGTGAGTTTTCTTGATTCAGTCAATTATTTTGAAGATTGAGATGGAGCCGACTTCTATGTTGATATCGAGAAGTTCGATGAGACAGAGGACTTTGGGTTATGGAAGATGAGGGAACACATAGGAAACATGGGGGTTGCTAAAGCACTTGAGGGGGAATCAGAATAACCATCCTCGATGGACGCGGAGAAAAATATGGAGGTGTTGGAAAGGGCCTGTAACACATATATTCTTAGTCTTAGTGATAAGGTGTTGCGAGAGGTTGCAAGTGTCACGACGATAATAAATCCGTGGCTTTAGTTGGAGTCTTTGTATATGACTAAGACACAGTCTCCTTAGATCTACGTCAAGTTGAGATTCTTCAAGTTTAGATTCTTCAAGTTTAGAATGGGTGAGGGAAAGGACTTACAGACGCTTCTTAACTATTATGTCAAGATTCTCCTTGATTTGAAAAACATCAGGGAGAAATATAAGGATGAGGATAAGCGTTGATCCTTTTGAATTCTTTACCAAAGTTGTATGAGATGTTCGTAGACATACTCGAGCATGGGATTGTGGAGCTTACCCTTGATGATGTGATGAGTGCATTGAGATCGAATGACCAAAAGTAAAAGAATGAAGAGAGAAATGTAAGTGGAGATGGACTCTTGGTTTGAGGGAGAACCGAGATGAAGAAAATAAAATCAAAAAGAAGAGTCATTCGAAGTCTTTCAGGAAGAAATCTACTAAGTGTTATAATTGTGACAAGAAAGGGAACTTTAAGCAAGATTGTCTAGATTTGAGTAACAACAGAAAGAAGAGCAGAGAAACGACGATTATTCAAGAGGTCGAGAATGAGTATGAAAGTGTGGATGTTCTCGTTGTCTCCACTAATCAGTCCGACAAGCATTGGTTGGATTATGGGTGTTCATTCCATATGACACCTAACAAGAGTTGGTTCGAGACCTATAAAAAGATTTTGATGGACGAGGTTTTGTTAGGTAACAACAAGTCTTGTAGGGTGATGGGGATCGGAACAGTGCGTTTGAAGACGCATGATGGAATCGAGAGGGTATTGATGGACGTATGACATGTCCTGGACTTTCAGAGAAATTTTATCTCACTCAGCTCACTAAACCAACTTGGTTTTACATGTAAGGGTGAGAAGAACGTATTGAGGGTCACAAAGGGGTCACTAGTGATAATAAGAGGCGTATAAGAGAAGAGTCTTTACATCTTTCAAGGAAGCACCTTGGTTGGTGATATGGCGGTAGTGGTGGATCCTCGAGATGTATCGTCCACGAGTCTATGACATAAGAAATTGGGGAACATGATTGAGAGAGGTTTGAAGGAGTTGAGTAAGAGAAGCTATTTTGGTAAGGATAAACTTAATGATTTAGAGTTTTGCGAGAACTGTATATACGATAAATCTATGAGTGTGAAGATTGATTGAGGTGACTTAAGAGATTCTCATTTATGTTCACTTAGACTTGTGGGTCCAGGAAGAACTACAACTCTAAGAAGATGTCGATACTTTATCACCTTCATTGATGATTGTTCGTACAAGTATCGGGTATACATCTTGAATCATAAGGATGAGACATTTGTTAAGTTCAAGGATTGAAAGAAGATGGTAGAGACTCAGACCGGGAAGAAGGTTAAAAAACTCCGAACGGATAATAATTTAAGGTACCTAGGTGAGGAGTTCAATCATTTAATCAAGGAAGAAGGGATGATTCTTCACAAAACCGTTTGATAGTTACCGCAACAGAATGACTTGGTAGATAAAATGAACAAGGACGTGGATAAATTGAGGGAGTAAATGGTTGTAAATAGTTTTACGAGGACGTGGAAACGAACAAGTGTATCATTAATCGTGACGTGGTCTTTAGAGAAATCGAGTTCTATTATGGAGCAACATAGTTAGTCAAAGCTGCGAAGTCGCTAGAGAGAGGAATAAAATTTGAGGTGGAGTTCCTAAGAGGGATTACTAAAAAATCGGTAGACACAGGGGAGGCTAGTGAAAAGGATGAAACATATAGTCAGGTAGAGGAGGAAAGTATAGATCTGGAAGAGAACCTTAGCTCATACTAGTTAGTACGAGATAGAGAACGTAGGATAACCCCAGCTCTAGAGAGATTTGACTACTCCGATTTGGCGGCTTTTGCATTCTTTATGGAAGATGATGTACAAGATTCAAAGAAGAGATTGTTTAAAGAAGCGATGGAGAGCAATGAGAGAACTGAATGGAAGCGTTCTATGGTAGAGGAGATGTCATCGCTTGACAAAAACATGATAAGAGAATTGGTGGAAAAACTCAAGAATCAACGGGTGGTTAGTTCAAAGTGGGTGTTCAAGTGCAAACAAAGTGTAAAGGGTAGTAATAAGCTAAGGTTTAAATAGAGATTGGTAGCTAAGGGCTTCACATAACGCGAAAGGGTCTACATTAGTGAGATCTACTTCTTAATAGTGAAGCACACGTCCATTCATGTGTTGCTCGCTCTAGTGAATCAGTTTGACTTGGAGCTCGAGAAAATGGTCATGAAGACGAAATTTCATCAAGGGAACTTGGAGGAGAAGATGTTCATGACACAACCCGAGGGGTTCGTTAAACCCGGTGATGAAGGCAAGGTATGTCTCCTTAAACGCTCACTTTATGGTTTGAAAAGATCCCCAAGAAAATGATATTTGGCTTTGATGAGTTCATGGTTCGTAACAATTTCCTGAGGAGAAATTGTGATAGTTGTGTCTATGTCAAGTGGGTTGATAGTTGTAGGGTCTTTCTATTGTTATACATGGATGATATTTTTATCGCATCAGGAAACAAGGAAGTGGTTTACAAGGTCAAGAGTTTCTAGGGAGTGAGTTCGAGATGAAGGATATGGGACCCACAAAGAAAATTTTGGGGTTGGTGATTGTGCGGAATCGATAGAAAGGCTCCCTATTCGTGTCTCAAAGCAACTACTTTAAAAAAGTAGATACTAAGGTCGTCCAAACGCCATTAGCTACTCATTTCAAGCTCTCCTCAAATATATCACAGAATACCGAGGAAGAAAAGGTGATAATGGAAAACACCCCATATGCGAGTGCCATCGAGAGCCTAATGTATGCCATCGTATGTACGCGACCCGGTCTTTCTCACATACTTAGTCTTGTTTGTCACTTTATAGCAAACCCGGGGAAAGAACATTGAGAGGCGATGAATTGGGTTGTCCATTACGTTGTGGATCCTTAAATGTCAGTCTTTGTTTTAAAAGGCAAGTATAAGTGATGATAAGTTGAGTGGATAAATTGATGTTGATTTTGCAAGTGACTTGGACAAGAGAAGGTCTCTAATGGGATATGTGTTTATCCTATTTGGATGCTTGATAAGTTGGAAGACACAATTACAATCCGTAGTTACCCTTTCAACAACGAAGGTCGAGTATATCGCTGTGACAGAGGGAGTCAAGGAGGCACTTTGGTTGAAGGGTCTCGTGGGTGAATTTGGGGTGAAGCACGATAAAGTGGAGTTGTTTTACGATAACCAAAGCGCCATACAATTTCCATGAAGTCGATGTTTCATGAGCGCAGAAAGCACATTGACATTCAACTTCACTAAATTCGAGATATCATAGCAAGTGGAGCAGTAGTTGTGGAGAAGGTTCACACATATGAGAATCCCACAAATATGACCACGAAGGTGGTGACGAAAATTAAGTTTCAGAATTGTTGCGATTTGATTCACGTCACAAATGTTGGAATATAATCATAGAAGTAGGAGGATCGGTTCTAGGATGTTCTTGGTGATGTGTCTCATTCGTTTGATAATAGACATAGAGGCAATGTGAAGAATTTGTGGAATTAGGCTTAGGGTTTTGAGGCCCAATTTGATCTGCCTCAATATTAGGTACAAAAAGGGGAAGGAAAATATGTGCGATTATTTGTTAGATTCAAAAAGGCATGAAATATTATAATGGTAAAGATGCAATTAAATCGTATTATTATGGAAATGTGAACTAAATCGTCACGAGATCATATAATGGTGGAAATGTCAAAGATATCACATGATATTTACCCTAATTATGAATTCTAAAAGCTTATATATACATTGTAAACAAGAAGAGTAAAAGACTAAAAAACCTATAACAAATAGAGAGAGTTAGAGTTTGTAATCCCTATTATAACTCTATCGAATCGATTCTTCGAAAGTAGGACGTATGACATTGTTGGTCCGAACCTGGGTTAGATACTTGTGTCGTTATTTTTGTTTTTTACGCTATTGTTCTACATTCCACTATGATTGCTAATATTTCGCTTTCATTTTTAAGGTGATAGTTTTCATCACATATTTTACTATAATAAAATATTTTAAAGCATCAACATAGAAACCAACCTGTTATGCATAACTAAAATAACAAACAAGACATATAAGGCATTCGTTTGGTTAGACAAAACATAAAAATAAGATAAATCAACAAAACTAATAGACAAGACATAGAAGACTTGAGTTTGGCTATATGACATTTAAACTAACTTGCTTTATGACCAAAATAGAGAAAGTAATAGTAAATAAAGAATTATCAACACCTGATTTGTTTGTTCATGTCTATGTGAAAATAAATAAAGTGTGCATAATAGATATTTAAGTTAACAGAGGAAATGTAAATTATGCTTATTTAGAGAGGCTAACCAACATATTTAATTTGGAGAGATTTGTCTAAAGAGCTTTGACGAGAGTTTTTTGGAGGGAAGGCTTCGGCAATAGTTTTCAACGAAGTGCTTTGAAGGGTTTCAGTGGGAGTACTTTGGAGGGAGTGATTCGAGGGTTTTAATGGGAGGAACACGGAGGAAGTACTTCAGCTAGAGGGATAATAGGAAGAGAGAATGTGTTTAGGTGACCATGAAAAAAAAGAATACTCGCGAAAGACGAATATGAAAAGTTTTTTAAGCCTCTTAATTATTACTATATTAAAATACGATTCTCAATATCTATTTAATACATACCGGTAAAACTATGGTAGGCATAAATGAGTATTGAAGACTGAATTTAGCTTTATGGGTATTAAATAAATTTTAAGGACTAGATTTAGTCCCATTGATACTTTTGGTAAGGAAATACCCAATTTTTACTAGTGTTTTATGATGGTTAAGATCGATTTTCATTATCACCCAAAAGATTTAATATAGATTATTTTGTGACAGTTTAATGGTTTACGATATATCATCTCTTGTTGTTATGTAATTAAAAAGAGTTTGTGATATTTAGAGTCATCTCTAAGCAATGTTTGACTATCATTGAATCTTCTTCTCCAGGATTTGTGTTTTTTTAAGATTATTCTTATAATTTAGAATTGGAATTCTCATTTTTTTTCTTTACAAAACAAATAGTTTGGAAATAATTGAAATCATATATATGAGTAAATAGAGAGGCTATGCACCTCCATTATAGTCATCTTACAATATCTTCATCTCTCTCGTATCTCTTGAATATTTTATCGATTGGTTGTTAAGAAAAGTGCCCGACTCGATCACATATCCTTTGGACTGTTGCTAGCAATTGCAAATGAAATTTGTGTTTGATCTCTTCTTCTTCCTCTATTTTTTTTATTTTTTTAGGGGTTCAACATTCCCTCCACACATTTTTGTTGGTAGTTTTCTTAATATATGATTATCAATCTTGAATCCAAATTCAGCTCTATTTAGGTAGTTAATTCCTTCAATTGTGCAATGTAATTCTCACATTTTAGCTAAGAATGTAGATGGTTTCTCTTGTGGTAGTCTATTCTCTTGTCGTTGTTCAATTTTCACAGAAGAGTTGTGTAGGGATCTCCTCTATCGATTTAGTCAGGGTGCTTCAAGTAAAAGTGAGGAGCCACAATGCAAGGGTTGCCTCTACCACATAAGAAAAAGTCTCACATTTTGATGGTCAGAAGATGGGAGTACAATGTATTTTTTCTCATAAATGATCTCGGTTGAATATTGTCTATAAGACACTCTTAGACGAGGTATCTTAGTGAATGAGAATGATAAGAGTCATCACATCTAGACTATTTTCAAAATAAAAAACCAACGATTTCATTAACTCTCTATAACCATGAGTTTTCGCGCACTATACTTACTTAACAAGATTTTTTTATTGAAATTGTTGATTATGAGGAGGAATGTGTCGCTAATGTGAGAATGATAAAGAAAATACTTTTTAATGCCAAGATTCCAACTTTCAAATATAAGAAAAAATAAATATAATAATAGACAGTTTCTCTTAGAAGTATCTTTGCAGTTCCGTTTGGATTTTTTTTGAATAACAAATTATTTGGTTACACTAAATTCAATACGAATCAATATGTTACGACTTAAATTTGTAAATGAGGTTAAGAGTTCTTGATCTCAAGTACCGAGTGAGAAATTTGAGATCAAAGTGCAGTGGAAGAATTATGAGAAGAACATTTCAAGATTATAGGAGAAGCAAAAACAAAGATTGAGAAAAAAATATTGCTAGTATATACCTAATAGTCCAAGACAATGAGTCAAATCAAAATATACAATTGAGGTTAAGAACTTTCATAAAACTGAATATATACCCCATTGGGAAAGTGAGTTTAGCATATATAGCAGCTCAATTCCCTAGAATATTCAGTTATAACCGTTACAAAAAACTACTAGAGAATTAACCAAATTAGTTCTATGAATAAAAGAAAAGTGAATCAAAATAGAGTTTTAGTACATAAAACAAAACCTCACAATAATATCTAGCTCAAGTGCTCAATTAGACGTTGGAGGATGTTGGATCTACCGGGGATCGTAACATAATTTCCCCCATATAAAGTTCATCATCCTCGACGAAGAGACTTTGGTCTGGTTTGCCTCCTCATTTCTAGCATCTTCGGGCATTGGATGCTTATCACTTCTGCATCTTCCCATGTATGGTCTTCTGTTTGTGTCCCATCCCAATTGATCATCAACTGTCTTTTTATTTTCCCATGCACCATGATGTCTTGTTCACCCACTATATTGCATGTTTTGTTAGGGTGTGCACTAAGCTGGTGATTTTCTTCAGTGGCAACAGGGATCCCTTGAAATTTTTTCAATTAAGAAATATGGAAGAAATTATGTATCTTAGTGTCGGTCCCGAGTTCCAACTTGTAGACAACTTCCCCAATCCTTTCTAGCACTTGGAAGTGCCCAAAATACTTGGTGAGAGCTTGTGGAATAGATTCAGGACTGAGCGTTGTCTGTATGGTTGTATCTTTATTAATGCCTAGCTTCCCACTTTCAAAGTGAACTCTTTTAACTTTTAACCTACAACTGCTTCATACGATTATAAGCTCTTTGCTAATAGAATTTCAGGAGTTGAAGTATGGCTTCCCTTATTGCGATTGACACATCCATATATGGTGTGTAGAAAGGGGATTATCTATATATTTCTTCAAAAGGGGTTGTTTGTATTGTTATATGGAAATTGGTGTTGTACCACCATTCCGCCAAAGGAAACCAATGCACCCAATCTTTTGGAGTTTGACTGACCATGTAACGTAGATAAGTCACTAGGCATTTGTTGACAATCTCAATCTGGTCATCCGTCTAGGGTGATAAGATGTGGACAAAGCGTACTGAACTTCTTGTATCATCAATAATTCCTGCCATAAGATGTTCAATAATACATTGTCTTGATCACTGATGATGTTTGTTGAAATTCCATGGAGTCTTCAAACGTTGTCCATGAAGGTTTTAACAACTATCTGGGTAGTGAAGGGATGTTGTAAACTCATAAAATGTGCCATTTTCGATAGTCTATTGACTACCATAAATATAACACTTTTTTTTCTTTTGACTTTGGTAAGTTCTCGATGAAATCTATAGAGACCGATTTCCAAAACCGATTGAGAATTGCTAAGGATTGTAGTAGACCTTTATATGCTGAATTTTCCGATTTATTCTTCTAGCACACTTCATAGGTTCGAACGAATTCTCTAATATCTTTTAGCATTCTAGATCAAGAGTAGACTTGTTGCATCTTCTTTTGGGTAACTATTGTTCCCGAATGCCCCCCTCTACTCCCAAATGCATTGCTGCAATTAAGATGGTTCTAAGCTCATTGTTCTTTCCCACTACTATTCGGTCCCTTTTTCTTAATATCCCATGGTCATACAAGTATTCCGGGTGAGTGTCAGCATTAACATAAATTTCTCAAATGATTTTGGCTAAATTGGGATCCTATTCATAAGTTTTGTGAATATGTTTTTGGACAGTAGTGTGATATACGGAGACCCATGCACATTAGACTCCTGT